>NC_136500.1:97293273-97313273 GCF_053919585.1 Euprymna scolopes | reverse complement strand
TCGGTGAGTTTTAAGCTGTGTTAATTATTTATAACCTTTCAAAACAATAGTCCAACCACTCCTCTCTTTCTAATTCTGTTGAGTTACGAATATGAAAACGAGACAATTTACGTAACCATTGACAAACTGAACGCATGTTTGTATTTGAATTAAAAAAATTCTGGCGTTCATATAAAGGTCTTATATTTTCACAATACCACATCAACAAAAACTCTAGAAATATATATATTATATATATATATATATATAATATATATATATATGTGTGTGTGTGTGTGTGCGTGTGTGTGTGTGTGTATAGATATATATATGAATGTGTGTTGTATGCTACGTATGTTCAACCACAAAATAGCTATCTGCAGCTGAATATTTTATGTCATAAATCATTATGTATAGAAATATGTATGTGTACATATGAATAAATGTGCATGTATGAATATATATATAGGAATATAACTTATATGTATATATTAACATATATATCAATATATATGAATATATACAGTTTTATATGAATATATATATATATTTACATATCTGAACATATACACATATGAACATATACCTGAACATATACGTATATGAACATATGTATATAGATATATAAACACATATATATACATAATATACATGTATATATGCATATACGAGCAGATATGAGCATACATACACACATACATATATATATGTTTGTGTGTGTGTGTGTGTGTGTGTGTGTGTGTGTGTGTGTGTGTGTGTGTGTGTGTGTATAAACAAGTAAAAAAAAGAAATATTTACTTGTAGAAATCGATTACGGTAATCAAATGTAATCTCGAACCATATTTGGTCAGATCACTACTAACATGAATCATCAGGTTGCACTCCTGTTTAGGTACACGTACTTACAGGTGTGCGTATGTATTATTTAGATTATTTGAACTACTGTGCCCAGCTTGGATATTATTCTCACACTGTATCGACCGATTTAACATCATGTAAAACACGGCAATCTTTTTGTCGAACTCAGAAATCGTCACGAAATTTCGAAATGAACCCTTATTTAATCAACGGGGATATTGCTTTTACTGTCTCAGCCATGATCGGGGAAAAGTCTTATAGAAAACTGCATATAAAACTAACCATAACTCAACACTTTATCCGTTACGCCACGTGTCATTTAATTTGATAACAAGATGAGAACAGTATATTGGATAATCCTAATAGTCCTAATTATGAATCCTCATCTTAAAATACTAGACCATACATGTATATATATATATAGCGAGAGAGAGAGAGAGAGAGAGAGAGACAGACAGACAGACAGAGACAGAGACAGAGACAGAGACAGAGAGAAACAGAAAGAGAGAGGGAGCAAGAAAGAGACTAATTAAAATTGTAACGTAGTAAGAAATATTTTATTTTCTGTAAACAGTTTCGCTCATGATAACTTAATAAAACACAGTAAAGCAGTTTTCTTTGAATTATATATCATTAAAACAAGCTTATCATAAAATACAAACACACACACACACACACACACACACACACACACATATATATATATATATATACATATATATATATATATATATATATATATGCAGTAAAACTACCCTAATCATAGAAAGTAAAAGTAAACACAATAACGTTTGTGATTTATATTCAAGAAAAAATCAAATTGTTATTTATACTATGTATCTATACAGATATACATATATAGGTATCGATTAAAATACATGTGTGTGTGTGTGTGCGTATATATATATATATATATATATATATATATATATATATATAGCTTTATTATATATATATATATATATATATATATATATATATATATATATATATATGTAGGTTTACTTATCTACATCCTTATGAGATGCATATGCATATATAAATAAATGCATGTATATATATATATATATATATATATATATATATATATATATATATATATATAATAAGCTATAAAAATATATATGGCAATTAAACTACATAGAATATTCCGCCTTTCATTCTCGTAAGAATTTGCCAGGCTTATGCATAAGCTTATGCAAAAGCCTGGCGAATTCTCACGAGAATGAAACGCGGAATATTCTGTGTAGCTTAATTGCCATATATATTTGTATAACTTACTACCTTACTCTACCTATGTATTGAGCACTGTTGAAGTAAATACTGAAAATTTACGCATGAAATTATATGTTCGTATATTAATTTATGTGATTAAATGAAGTAGTCATATTATATATATATATATATATATATATATATATATATATATATATATATATATATATATATATATATATATATATATATATATATATATATATATATATGCATGCCTTGGTGTATGCTCTTTAGTGGAAACTTTATTTGAAAAATGTTTTGAATCGCTAAAATCTTTCTATCTATCTATCTATCTCCCCCCCTCTCTCTCTCTCTCTCTCTCTCTCTCTCTCTCTCTCTCTCTCTCTCTCTGTGTGTGTGTGTGTGTTTTCCGTTCGCTATTAAAATTGCTTTTTCATATTATTTAAAAAATAAAATATAGACAAATAAATGACATCTATATTGTGCATATACGTATATAAATATATGTACATGTATATATATGTATATGCATATATATATATATACATATATATATATACGTATATGTGTATATATATAGAGATAGATAGATAGATAGAAAGAAAGAAAGAAAGAGAGAGAGAAAAAGAAAATAATCGAGAGAGACAAACAGGCAGACAGTGAGGACTTGTTTGCTATATCACAGCTTTTTATATGTGGGTAGACACGCAACTGTTTTTAAAATAGACTATAAGAGAGGAGGACATTCTATTTACTACGCCATCAACACGAGCCACGAGGAAGGCAAATCTTATTGTTTATAAACAATATCAACTCTTCAACAGTGGGCTGTTCTTCAGATCTACACTTCAATTTCTTGTTCTCTGTCAGTGGAGGAGAAATCCTTCATGACTGAGGCAATTTTTATTTTTGTTCCTTTTCTCCACATTAAAAAACGACCCTGGTGTCTAACTCTGTCCCGTGGGGAGGCATTGTAAATAGGAACAGTGGGATTTTTTTTTCGTTTACGGTTAGATTTACAGCACACACAAACACACGCATTAACGCGCACGTTTTTGTGTTTGCGTATATAGCTTTGTATGCATGTATGTATGTTTATATGTATGTATAAATATTATCGTGTTTTGCATACTTTTTTATTCGAGAATAAGGCGAGAATTTCTTCACTCATCTACAAATCTCATCAGTAATAATTCCCTTGTTGTTCTTCATGTACATAATTCATCTCTAATTCAACTCTTATTTAAGTTAATATATTAATGAGCAAATCTACTGCGAAACAATATGCGCTATTGTTTATGACAGGGTCTCTAGAAAAAAAAAAAGGTCCAATGCGAAACGCGTGCGTCGCGCTTTGTGAAATATCACAACAATCATTTGCAACGAAGACAAGACAGTTCATGCAAAGGCAGAGAAAGAGGAGAAGGTTTGTTTGGGTTTTCTTCGTTTCCTTCGTTTTATTTGTTTGCTTTACTCTCGTCATCCTTATTGCGATCGAAACGTGTCTTGTCGGCAGTGGTTGTTGTTGGTGTTGGTGTTGTTGTTGTTGACTTTAATTTGAATTTGCTTTTTGTTTTTCTTTTTCAATTTTTAAACCTTATCTATCTTTCGACCACCCAGGTGAAATCAAGTGAATGGGCAATTACATTTTCGGTATATTGTTAATTGCTAAAATAAACAATTTACACGCATTTTCTCTTATTTTATTTATTTGTATTTTTTTTTTCAGAGATTTTTTTTTTTGGGGGGGGGGGTTCTGTGTTCTTGTCGGAAATTGGATTAAATAAGAAGATAATAATTTACATAATTAATTAACTACTATTACTACTACAACTATTATTATTATTATTATTATTATTATTATTATTAATGATAATAATAATAATAATAATAATAATAATAATAATAATAATAATAATAATAATAATAATAATAATAGGACGACAGAAATGCCGAAAAGGGATAGCACTATTAGATATCTACAGGATGAGTTCTTACAGTACTGGATCCCCGAGGAGATTTATCGTAACACAAATTCAAGACAAATAGGAACACAATCGTTATTAACAAGAACTTAATGATAAACGGCTGTTGTGAGAACGTAAAGTCATATACACAATGACCAAAAGAAGCCGGGAAAATTTGCTCTGACTTCAAAGAACCACACTAATGAGCACTCACTAGCCATGTCATCTGTGAGAACAGCGAGTTAGTGGAAATAATAATAATAATAATAATAATAATAATAATAATAATAATAATAATAATAATAATAATAATAATAAACAAAGCCCGATGAATAGTAATAATCTTGAATAAGGAAGCCTATTATTAGTCGGTTTCCAGGTAAACCTAGCAGTCATAAAAACTTAGCATTTCAGTGTTTAAGGTTTTGAAGCGAAAGAACAACAGTGATATTTTGTGGTTAAAAAAGGAAAGACAAATGTTTCGAGTACTTACCGAGGTTTCGTCGCCGTCTCTCGGACATCCTTTCATTGTATCCGGCTGGTGCACACAATAATTGCAAAATGTTCGGTATTTCTGTTCCACAGTTTGCCCCTTTGGCTGCTCCCTGTCGCATAGTTTCCTCGTTACAAGTGTGTTCCAAACCGGCAGACACGACTTGCCAGTTAAAGGCGCTTAGTAGAGCGGCCAGTAGAAAGGTAGCCATACAGACTGTACTTGACTTCATACTGGCGGGAATACTAGTGGGAAAAAGGACGAAATATGAGACCATAGTTCCTTATAAAACCGGACCTATCCTAAGTTAGTCTGCGAGGAGGTTTGAGACAACCACACACGCGCTCATACACATATACACAACGGGGGGCTGGCCGACAGACAGATGGACAGACAGACAGAAAATGGGAGGCGGAGGGAAGAAAGAGAAAAAGAAAGAGAAAGAGAGGAAGAGAGAAATATAGTTAGGAAAAGAGAGTAAGAGGTGTGTGAACAAACCACACACACACGCTCACGCACTTATATAAACAGGGGAAGCTCGCCGACAGACAAGCAGAAGAGATGGAGTGCGAGAGAAGCGGGAGGGAGGCGGAGGGAGAGAGATATAAATAGATACAGGAAGCGAGTGAGCGAAAGAGAGAGAGAGAGAGTGTGTGAGAGAGAGAGAGTCGTATTGGGCTGAGAGTGGAAATGCAGGTAGTGCATTGCAACTCCATGGGTCGCGACGATGGAAATAGTGGCGGTGCCTTTTTTTCGGCGGGGTGGCGAACAGGAATGAAATATGTTTACCCTACCCCTTCTCTCTCTCTCTCTCTCTCTCTCTCTCTCTCTCTCTCTCTCTCTCTCTCTCTCACACACACACTCTTTTCTCTCTCTCTTTTCTCTCCTTTACTTCTTCCCGTCTTACCTTTTTATATTATCTCGAATTTCCTCAATCTCAATCTCTCTTCCTCCTCCTCCCCCTTCTCCTCTTCCATCTTCACCGCCCCCATAACCTTCACTGCCATACTATCATTTCTTGACACGCGAATGATACTCTCCAAAAACCGATGTGATAAGAACACGAATAGGATAAGCAAGTTTTGGAGGACGCGGTGGGAACAATACAAATGAAAAATAAATCAAATAAAGCAAATAAAAACAAAACAAAAAAAACATGGTTACAAGAGAAATGTTAATTTACTGTGTCCATGCAGCATATCAACCCTTGTATTGGGCTGATATTTTTTTAAAGCATATTTATTTGTATAAAATACCATCGGAAAAATCCACCGAGCGGCACAATTTGTAAGTTTACTCATAATTGAAAGGGAAACAGAGGTTTATGCATTTTGGAAGATGATCAGTAGATGGGTGTCATGGATCCGATTGGATTCGAACGTCGTTTGGCTGATTTCATAATCAGCATCAATCGGTCACTGTTGGAATCGCCCTTTTATGTGAAGAGGCAGAATTAAAAAGAGTAAAGAAGTAAGTAAAGAAGGAAAAAAAGAGCAGAGGAGTAAGGAAAGAAAATGAAAAGTAGTAGTAGTAGTAAGAGGAGGAGGAGGAGGAGGAGGAGGAGGAGGAGGAAAACAAAAAGAAAGTCTGAAAAGTTGCAAGAGAAGGGAATGAGAGAAGGTTAGATTTGTTCCCGTTGACTTGCCCTTTCACAAGGGCAGAGTTTGACACAGGGTTGGTTTTTAACATGAAGAATTCCCAGCTCCCCCAAGTGGGTCACTCTGGATTGGGAGGAAAATAAAAGTAGCTTCAGTCTATAAGGATTGCTCCTTGTCTGACCGAGGAGAAAGTTGGGCGAAACTCATTAGCTATTATTGTAAACGATTCATTGAAGATAAGTCGCGGGTGTTAATGAAGTGTGGGTCGTAACTTTCTCAACCATAATTAGTATGCAATTAAGAGGAATAGATCCGATGGGATCTGAACCCGACATTGACCATGTCGGTAGCCATTAGGCCAATCACAGAGAAAAAAGTAAAAGAAAATTGGCAAAAAGAAGAAGAAGAAGAAAAAGAAATAGATAACATAAACGAAAAAAAAGGAAGGTGGAGGTGACGATTGGTGAAGAGATAGAAGGCGAGGTGACTAAGAAGGTGAGTAGGAGGTGGGAGTAGGAGGCAGGTAATGGATGACGGATGTCACTTTTGTAATGCATGAAAATTCGTCGGAATGGCAACTCACACACACACACACACACACACATACGAATACACATACATAAATATGCGTATGTATATAGCCACAGACGGGCAGAGATACCACAAATACATATAGACATGCAATATTCACACCAGCAGACACTTCGTTGTCTACTTGAAGTTCAAAAAGCGTGTTAATATGTTACTGTTTTCCTTACCTATGTAATAGGTACGGAAATTAGTAACATAGAATTTAGTTTTTATATGCATATGTATATATGCATGTAAATATTGTGACATGTATACATGTAAAAGTACATATATATGGATCATAGCTATAAATAAATACATCTCTCTCTCTCTCTCTCTCTCTCTCTCTATCTCTCTCTCTCTCTCTCTCTCTCTCCATGAGAAATTCAAATAAGAAAACTAATGAATTTAACGAAGTTATTAACAGTGCTTATTAAAAATATACTTTATATATATATATATATATATATATATATATATATATATATATATATATATATATATATATGAAATCTAATACATAGAAATATATTAACGAAAAGTCGAGTTTCAATCGATTTTGAGTGATTTGTTTACCTCCTTTCAATAGTGGCATGGGTAGACAAAGTGTCAGTTTCGGAAACTTCAGCAAAAACGGACACTGGTCTTGATGAGAGCCTGATTCGTCCTGTCAGCATTGGCACGCGGATAAGCGTCATCCAGGCGACAGGTAATAAACTACTATTTTAGGAAAGGAGACAAGAGGTTGTAATCTCTTCACTTTTTTCAAAAGAAAGAGATAATTCCTAGGAGGATAACCACTTTACAAAGAATAAGTATTACAGATTAATTATAACCACAAATAGATTGATAGCACCTTATGTTAAACGTTATTATTTACATGCTAAAAGCATCTATCACTCTCCCTCTCTCTCTCCCTCTCTCTCTCTCTCTTTCTCTCTCTCTCTCTTTATATATATATATCTATATATCTATATATATATCTATATATATATATATATATATATATATATATATATATATATATATATATATATATATATCCCAGTATTTTAAGATGATCTATCTATCTCTTTCCGTATAGGATTAA
The DNA here is from genome assembly GCF_053919585.1 of Euprymna scolopes. Classification (NCBI taxonomy): domain Eukaryota; kingdom Metazoa; phylum Mollusca; class Cephalopoda; order Sepiida; family Sepiolidae; genus Euprymna; species Euprymna scolopes. The sequence continues at coordinate 97,305,479 of NC_136500.1, read as the reverse complement.
CTCATAAACTCATTGAATAATCATTATGAATTTTGGAGGACATCATTACGTGGCCTGAAAATATTTTCACATTGGTCCACAGTCGTTATATAGACGTCATAATTTTTTTTAAGTCTAGAATAAAAATCATGTAATATGGTTTATCAAAAATCGACTAAGGATTTTAAACATAAAGTTTAGTATTATTATATCTCGATTGTAACTTCGTAAAGAGACATACGTGTGATGCAAAATTTATCTTTTGAAAGAAATCATTTAATACACGAGGCGGTTTTTTTTTTCTCGTATACACACACACACATACATACATATATATATGTGTGTGTGTGTGTGTGTGTGTGTGTGTGTGTGTGTGTGTGTGTGTGTGTGTGTGTGTGTGTGTGTGTGTGTGTGTATATATCCGTCAAGAAATAATGAGAAATAAATAGAGAAATCATATAAAGAGAAAATTGAAACATGTACTTGGAAAAATAGCAAAATGCAACAAGTCATGTAAAAATGTGTTGCTGTGTATCAAGTATGTGGAATAGTAATAACAATATGAATTAGATTGTTGAGAAAGAGCGAGAGAGAAAGAGAGAGTTATATTGTGGGGAAGATCGATTTTATGACGTACGCGCCGTTCCCCTCGTGTCAAATGAAAATTTGATTCAGATAAATATTATGCCATCCTCTGTTTGAAAAACAAAAAATTTAAAAAACATCTTTGCTATAGTATCAGTCGAAGTTAAGACATTTGGCATCTCACTAAAAACTACAACTAATATTCAAAAGATATTCAAAGTTTGGTAGCATTGGTTTTGCCAATCAAATTTAATGATTTCGGTACAAACAAAAGATATAAAAAAGACAAAATGGTTGATATATCATTTTTATTATATTTTCATGTGAATTTAATGTAGATATATGTGTATAGATGCATATGCATATGTATATATGTATATGCAAGTGTGTATTGTATGTGTCTTGATGAGATCGAAATATTATTGCATTTATGTCGCGATTCCTTCACAGTTTTAATATCTCAACTTGACAAATATTGCATTGAGCACTGTTGGATTAAATGCTAATAACTGCAAGCGTTATGGTGAATTACCATAAGTCGACTTTCGGTTTATTCTGCGTAGAAATGTGCGCGTATGTGCGTGTGTGTGTGTGTGAGTGTGTGTGAGTAGTTTTATCAACATTAAATATATATATTTATTCAATTTAAGCAGTGTTCGTAAAATACAAACCTACACAGACACACATATGTGTGTACATATGTGTGTGTACCTATGTGTGCGTCTATGACATACATATACACCTGTGCAGTAACATAAAATTAACTTGTAAATACACACATACACAAACATATATACACGTTTTTGTATCTATGTGCATATCTAACATATTGTATGCGTTTGTATTTTATAAACAATGCAAAAATTGAATAATTATATAATTTCAATGTTTATAACACACACGTGCACATAAATACGCATTTATATATATATATATATATATATATATATATATATATATATATATATATATATATATATATATATATATTGTTTAATAGGTACATAGATAAAAAAAACGTTCGTTTTATATTAATTTATGTGAAAGCGTTCTGAGAATGTAAGTATACATGGAATTCCATTTGTATAATGGGCATGTCATTTTTTCTATACATTTGTTCATCCATAACAAACTTTAATAGTTATATATATATATATATATATATATATATATATATAAAGTTATTAAATTATATATGGCAATTTAAGCTACACAGAATAGTCCGCGTTTGATCTTCGTGAGGATTCGGCAGACTTATGCGCATAAGTCTGACGAATTCTCACGAAAGTGAAACTCGGAATATTCTGTGTAGCTTAAATTGCCGTATATATTTTCATAACTTACTTCCTAGTACTACCTATGTATTGAGCACTGTTGAAGTAAATACTGAAAATTTACGCAAAAAATATTTCTTTTTATATTAATTTATGTGATTAAATGAAATAGACATATCTATTTATTTATCTATATAAATATATATGCATCTATCTATTTATCTATATAAATATATATACATCTATCTATTTATCTATCAATCTCTCTCTCTCTCTCTCTCTCTATATATATATATATATATATATATATATATATATATATTTAAGCAACTTTATCTGTGTGCGTGAATTCATTCCCCATGGACTCGAAAACAGTTTGGTCTATTTTTATGAGGTTTCGCATGAAGATACTTTATGTACCCGGCAGTGTTCTTAGGGGTTTTTTTTTAAACATTTTTATTACATTTTCACCCCAAACTAGGCACATTGCCACTTTGATGTAGGGGCTAGTCTCAGGGACCTAAGTTGCAGGGGTACTATGTAGGGAGTTTAGCAGTAAGATATCTGTTCACATTACACTTGAACTTTTGCATGTCAGTACAGTTAGGGAAGCAGGAAACCGGAAGAGAATTTCAACGACATGCAGTTTTGGGGAAGAAGCTTTTAGGGTAAAAGGCTTTTTTACATCTAGGAATCTCGACTGTGTAGGGGTGAGACTTCGCTGCTGGTCGGGTTTGTCGGGGGTATCTTTGTCGAGAGGGTATAAGGGCTTGTAGTTCGTCAGATCATCCACCATTAAAATACTTGTAAAACAGGAAAAGGGATGCAACATTTCATCGATGGGACAGGGGTTGAAGCCTAGCTGACAGTTTGGGACCTATTAGGTTGGCGACTCTCTTTTGGGCCCTGTCCAAGAGCGAAAGACTAGTAGAAGATGCACTAGCCCAAATGTGACAGCAGTATTCCATACCTGGGCGAATAGTGGCTTTATAGAAGTACAGGATACTTTCAGGCGTAAGTAATTTTCTAGCACGATAGAGAGAGCCCACCTTCTTTGCAGCAGCCTTAGCAATGATCTCGATGTATCTATTTCAACTCATGTTTCCTGTGAACGTTAAGTCAAGGAGCTTGAACGAAGTGCTTTCAGATAAAATATCTGCAGCCATAGCTATTGGTGGTTGGTAAAGTTTCATGTAATTATTAAAGGAAACAAGTTTTGTCTTGGCAGCTTTGAACGTTACCATCCATTTATGACTCCATTCAACTACTGAGCATTGTGCCACTGAGTGAAGGTCTTTCTCTAAGGTTTCGGCCATTACCTTAGATACGTGCTCATTAGTTTTCCCCGCGTGTCTGCTATAGAGCGTGGTGTCGGCAAATATACCCATCTCAGAGACAATTTTATCAGGTAAGTCATTTATGAATATCAGAAATAATAAAGGTCCAAGGATCGATCCCTGGAGTACACCCGCATTTATATCAAATTTTTTGGGCGTACGCCCATCGAAGACAACCTGGATTCCTTTCGCATTTAAGAATGATCTAATTATGCTAAGCAATCGTCCAGTAATACCATAGGATTTTGTTTTCCCGAGAAGACCATCGTGCCATACCCTGTCAAAAGCCTTAGGTATGTCTAGGGCTACTGCCCTCCCCTCCCCTGCCTTATCCGATGTTTGGTATAAACGTTCAGAGATTACAGTTAGAATATCTGCAGTAGAACGGGCTTGCCTAAATCCATATTGGTGGTCAGAGAGTAGTTTAGCAGTAGTTTGTGGTGGTGGAATAGAGCTTGATTAATTAAGGACTTAAATATTTTGGCAAAAAGAGGGAGGAAGCTAATTGGGCGATAATTTAATGGGTCAGTTCTTTCGCCAGAGTTTTTGTAAACTGGTACCTTCGATAAGTAACTGTAATCGATAATCTAATAATCCGAGTCATCGGTGTTGTCACGGCTACTCAGTAGAACACAGATAACTATTGTTGTAATAGCAATCTTATCTCTATGACAATAAAAAGTAAGAGAAATTATATAATGTTTATATATACACGTACGTATTCATGCATGCATGCTTGTGCACGCGTGCGTGTGTGTGTGTGTGTGTATGGGAGAGAGAGAGAAAGGGAATGAGAGAGAGGAAGAAAGAGAGAAAGAGAGAGAGAGAGAATCTATATCCCCATGAATCAGTATATTTGTGAGTAAGCAGACTGGTGAGTGTGCGTGAGCGAACAGACGATTAGATTAATTGATAATGACCGACAAATAGTCGCCGGCAGGTAGAGAGAGAGGGGGGATGAGAGAGAGTGACTAACAAGAGTGTGAGAGACCTATATCATAAATGAAACAAAGTTTGGCACAAAGCGCATAGCCGAATACCCGATGATTTTAAACTAAAACATAAATGTCTAAAAACAAAAATAACAAACAAAATAACTTATACGCGTCCTCTTCTCTATCCAGACTTTTTTAAACGTTGGTTACTGAGATATCCATTGTCTGTGATTCTGCCGGCCGTAGGTATAAGTGAACAGGTGATGCTCCCATACCTATTTATTTATTTGTTTGTTTATGAGTAATATTTTTAAACGCACTAAGGACTGTAACTTTTTTTTCATTTGAATAATGTTGTTGCCAGTTGAGATTTTCAAAATCCTCTAGATCAAGAATAAAATCTCTAGAAAAGCGCTAGATTATTTATTTTTAGTCTGTGTTGCCATCCGAAATCCTCACCCCCAATAAAAACAAATAGAAAACGCTAACTTTCTATCCAACATAAAAAATAGTTTAATGAAACTTTCTATAAATCATATTTATAATTCTATACTAATAAAGCAGTGGGTCTTGTCCTTTTCCTTGTTGGTGTGTCACAGTGAAAACGTCATGCTTTTTATCAAAAACAAATATATTTATTTACTTGAAAACGGGTACATAGTATTTATCAAAAAAAAAAAAGATAGAAGATTGACGAAACATTTGAACTTGCTTAACATACGTACACAGTAACTTTTAAAAAATATATTCTGACCGTTAAAAGTAACACTATTTTTAGATAACATTTTAAGTAAGAGGGCAGAAAATATAGTACTTTCATTTCTCTAGCAACCTTCCTGGTGTACAGATAATTAGTATTGTTGGTGTTGGGCTGGGAATTAGCTTTTCTTTTCTTAAGGATCTGTTTCTAAGCAGCATCTGGGATGGATACTCTGTCCTTATATTATGGGTCGGTCGCTTCGCAGAACGTATGTCGAGATAGATAAACGGATCACACCCACGATTATTATGAGGAAAAAGAGTTCCCGGAAGGGCATATGTGACTGATCTAATGGATACCGTCACGGTTTAGTGACTCTGTTATTCTGATTGTGTTCCGCCTTCTAAAACATCTATGTCATGCTTTAAATTGCTCACACCCAATACAAATTGGGAAGAGACGTTTACCTGTTCTAATGAATACCGTCGCAGATTTTGACATCCAATAAAATATAATCTCCCCACCCTGCTTTGCACACACATACAAATATATATGCGTGTGTGTATATGTGTGTTTGTGTGTGTAAATTATAGCGTCAATTAAAATAGCTATATCACACTTATAAATAATAAAATCAATTATCTTATCTAGAACGGATGTCGAACCTTGTGTGTGTACAGGTTTTAGTTTTTTCATTCAATTCTGTTGTAATTTTTAGTTCCCATGTTATCATATATGTCCACACATTCGTAGTTGAGTAATTTAGCAAAGGGATTTAGCAACTGCTGATCACCGATAATACATAACTCTTTCTTACATAATAGTGAACTCACGGCTGCTGAAATACTTCTAAATATAATTAATTAGATTTCACTGTAGGTGTATGGCGAGCGTGTGCGCACAAATAATGTTGGGAAAAGTTTAACCCAGAAATTCTCCATTTTAATGGGTTGTCTACCAACTTGTGTTCAGTCATTTGTATTTTATGCGTGTATTAGTCACATGCGTTGTAATGACTCTATAACAAAAAAATTGGTTGGCATGCCGTAAACGCACGTATAAATCAAACGTAAAATAATTATTAATCAATTAAAATCAAATTTCGCTGAAAGGTTTTTATTCTAGTTTCATTTTATTTTTTTTTTTATTTTGATTAATTTTTGGAGTTTCTTTTTAGTCCCGATTCACGGGTTAGATTCACTTAAAACAAAACGGAACTCTGGAGTGGAATTAGAATAAAAATTGCCTCAATGTAGAATAATTTCTCTTTCACAAATAGCATAAGAGATTATGTATAACATCAAAACCAATGTGTTTGTTGTTAATTTCCTGGGAAGAAATTGTGATTTTTCTTCTGTTCACACTTTGAAAACTAAATTTTAAAATATTCAAACAATTCAACAATCTTCCCTTTCCTTTTCTTCAATCTCATTTTCCTCTTCTATGTTTACGTTATCATTTTCTTTCTTTTAACGTTCATGAAAATTGATTTTTTTTTCCGTCAATCCTCCCTTCTTGTTTCGCTCCTATTTGCTTGCCGAGTATGTATAATTCTTGGAGCCCTGATCGAATGCCGGACAGAGAAATTTACACGAGGACAAACTATCGATGTTTCAACATACGTAATGAAAAACAGTTACAAAACTTTTCTAAAAATAATGTCATCGTAAAAACCTTTGCATCATTTGAAAAGAAAATTAGATAAATTAGGATAAAACTGTAATATTTGTATTTTCTTTCTATATCTGTAGAATGTATAAAATTAAGTCTTACATAATAATCAACGTGATAATTAATGTTATTAAATGAAATAAAAATTTTACAAAAGTGATTCAACAAACTTTTGTCTAAAATCAGATATCGCTAAATTTAATAAAATTCCATTCACTTTTCTTTATTAATAAATAAATTATTTTTGAATAAATTTTCTGTGAGAAATATTACCGAGGATGTGTATTCATTTTTTAGATAAGATCTAACAAATATTTTTTAATAATAGTTATCTTTTCTTAAAAAATACTTACATTTATTTAAAAATCATCTGTCGTTTTTTAAAATAAAACTTTAGTTAAATAAAAAAAATTTTAAGTGAAACATATGTTAAGATACGTTAACAGGCTTATTTCGCCATCCATATACGCCTATTGCAATTTATAACAAACCGTTTGATCAGAGCTTGTCTCGTCGACTGGCCAACTGGTTAACCAATTACAGTTCACTTATGGCCCATATGAATGAATCTATATAAATGCAAATGCATGATCTCTTTCATTAATTCTCTTTGTTTGACTGCTTAGCGACAAAAGCCTACGAAGGCAATCGCTGTTGGTCAATCCACTTTTGCTTCACGCTCAATGTTACCCAACGTTTTCAAGTCTCTATCAACGTCTCATCAACGTCTCTATCACGTCTCGTAGAAAAGATGCATTTTTTCTGCAAAACAAGCAGTTGATAGAGACGCTGAATCTCTACGGTTCCAGGTGAGAATTGTCTGAAGATAACGGTTTCAATCCTACCCAAAGCCGGGCAGGGGCTTACTTGGCTAAAACGTTGTGAGACGACAACACGACAACAACTACGGAAGGCAGTAATTGCAGTGAAAGCATCAGGAGATTCAGAGTTCCTATCCGTCGCGGTTTCCACCTGAAGAAAGACAGAGGAATTGTTGACCGAAACGTCGTGAAGCAACTAAAATAAGATGAAGATAATAGTCTGCAAAAAAAAATAAAATTAATACATTGATTGTGTCACTCATATTTTTTGTCCTTTTCAGACCACAACCAAAGTATTCTGGTTTTCATTTTAATGTTTAAAGTCTGCTTGTTTTGCAGAAAAATTTGCATTTTTTCTTTTTTTTTTTTGTTTTTGTAATCGTGACTAGTTTTTACTTTTAGCGAATCGTTTCACTCAGAAATATTTATTTCCCTTTTGTTGTATGACGTCAGATCCGAAGCGATTTTAGACTGTTCACATCTGATCGTGATTTGGAAGCATAAATAGGTACATTTGATTTTTATAAATAAATTATTGTAGCTTAAGTTAAATTAACTTGTGATATACTTTTCTCTTTCCAAAACATAAGGGAGGATATCGTAGAAAACAAGCAGATAAATTTTATATTTCAACAGTGAGATATTGACGAATATGCAATTTTCAACCTTAATATAATAAAGTTGAATACGGCAGATCAACGAATATGTTATATTTTAAACTCAAGCTGAACAGATTGATGAGGTCCTCTTTCTTACTTACGTGTGAAAGATGAACGAAAATGTTATTTGAAATGTAATCCTGATAGACCGACGGATATGCTACATCAAACTAAAACCTGAGAGAAAAATGAAACTTTGAGTTCAAAAGTAATCGTGAGGGATCTATTTAACACCTGTTCGTTTTTGATAATCACTTACCACTAACCAAGGCCCAAGGCAACTTGGAGAAAGGTCAACTGGCTCATAAGTATTGTTTTTGATAAGCATTTATTGTTATTAGATTTGAAGAAGATAACATTATAACTCCCAGAATGAGAATCTTAAGTCAACATATTCCATAGATAGATCGTTGTTAGAAAGCAGCTATGGTTATATAAAAGAAAATGAAAAATCTTTGCAATTGTGACAAGAAGACTAGTTTTGTAAATGGCCGAATGCGTGTCCGCCATTGCATACAGAAACCACTACTTCAGTCGCTTTAATGTAATGGATATTTGGAAGCTAAAGTATCCTTTATAACTACTACTAGGGGCGGGCAATGACTAATGCCCCTGACCCACTTTCAGTTGTCTAATCTAGCTGAAATTTAGCATGTGCAATGATTTATATCTTTACGGGTTATGTGACAAATTACAGCTCTGAACTAATTGTGGTTTTTGTTTTAGAGGTGTTTGAACTGAGTCAGGTGTGAAATGGAGCCTGTTGAATGTCGAGCAGTGATCCGGTTTTTGTATTTGAAAGGATGCACACCACAGGAGACTGAATGAAAGAAACTTCTGGTGATAATGCCCCATTATATGATCTTGTAAAACGCTGGCATCGTGCATTCAAACATGGCCGGAAGTCTGTGGAAACAGCTCCCAGACCTGGTCGCCCCCCTTCTGCCATTGATGAGGCATCTGTCCGTCAAGTTGAGGCTGCCCAAGATATCAAGATTAGTACAGGGTCTGTGGAAACTATCATTCATGACCATTTGCATATGCATAAGGTGTCTGCCAGACGGATTCCCAGGTTGCTCACACCATTCCAGAAGCGAGATGGTATCGAGCGCTCGAGGATGAATTTGGAGATGTGCCAAGAAGAAGAGTCAAAGTTTTTCAAAAGACTGATTACACATCACTATAATCTAGAGATCAAAGCCCAGTCAAAGCAGTGGAAGCACTTGGACTCACCACCTCCAAAGAAGGCAAGGGTGCAGCCCTCCGCTGGCAAGGTCATGCTCACAATCTTCTGGGTCCAGGACGGAGTAATGATGACAGATTTCCTGGCAAAGGGTACCACAATTATAGGAGCCTATTATGCTTCACTTTTGAGGAAATTAAGAGAAGCTATCAAAATCAAGAGGCGGGGCAAGATTAGCAAAGGTACCCTCCTCCTGCAGGACAACGCTCCGGTCCACAACTCGCATGTCGGCAGATCAGAAGCTATGAAATTCTTCCCCATCTTCCCTACTCTCCTGACCTTGCACCATTTGACTTTAACCTCTTCCCAGCCATGAAGTTGTTTTTGAAAGGAAAGCGTTTCCCAGATGATGCAGCCTTGATTTCTGAAGTCACGTCGTGGTTGGAGGAACAACCTGGGGTGTTCTACAAAAACGGTCTCCAGAGCTGCATCAAACGGTGGGAGAAATGCATAACTCTGGGTGGTTCCTATATAGAGAAAGACTAATAACTGTGTCAAGTTTCGTTGCTCTACTCCTATGGGAAGTGGGTCAGGGGCATTACTTATTACATGCCCCTCGTAGCAATCACTGCAAAAGGATTATATGCAACGCGTGAGAGTCATATGCTGAATCCATAAGATCCAAAGAAGAAAAAGAGAGTCTTGATTCGCATGAGTTTGGCCAAATAACAACCTAGATTCTAATCAGATGAGCGTACTCTATTCCGACCCTCATCCAAGGGCCTGAGGTAATTTCTAAAAAGCCCAGACTCTTTTCTTAGAACTTTGAAGAAAAGTCAAACCAATATATGATCAGGGCCACCTATCTCCCGAACTTTATCCCACGATTGAAAATAACCTTAGCGACAACCAGTATATGTTCATCATCTTGCCACACTATCAAGAACCTTGATGGCAGCAAAGAAACTGCTCCTGACAATATTCCAGTTATAGTACTCAAAAAGCTAGAACTAGAACTAGCATCAACTTTTGCAAACTTGTTCAATCGTTGCCTAAAAGGAAATGCTTCTCAAACACTTTGAAAAGTTTTCCAAATACTGGGGATCGGTCTTCTGCATCTCAGTATAAACCCATTGGTCTTCTGTAGATTGCTTGAATCCGTGTTAAATAGAGAAATTTTCAACCACCTCAACAAAAACATCCTACTTAGTGGCTAGCAATGTGGTTTCCATCCTGCAAGATCGACAACTAATGTACTGACTGGAATTTCAAATAGCATCAGTGAATCTATCAACGGGGGTATCCTCTCAAGAGAAATAGCTCTTGAAATATCAAAGGCATTTGATAGGGTTTGGCATAAAGGTAAACTTAACAATAGACTTCCAGCAATGAAATATCTGGAAATGTCTTCTCAACCATCGAATCTTCTCATCTTGTTCGGTTTTTACAAGTAGTCGTCGATGGGCAGAAGTCCGACTCTCAAATATCAACGCTGGCATGCCTCAAGGATCTATCCTGAGCCAAACTCTCATCCTGATTTTCATCAATGAGCTCCCAAATCACATTCTAACTTCATTCATCGACATATACACAGATGGAACTACCATATACGGCAACACTTCGAATGCCAACAATGACCAAGATCTCTCTGAGTCTGTCTCTTCCGATCTTGAGCTCATAGTGCAATGGGAGAACAGGTGGATAGTTAATTTTAACATGTCCAAAAAGTAAACTTCTAGGTTTTCTCTTTTGTCCCAGTGCGAACCGTACATTCATTAACTCTTATCATTTAGTCGCTCTTTGACCTTCATAATTGATAAATTTCTTGTAAAATATTAAAACACAAATCATTGTAGATAGATGAAGTAAAATAAGAATTTCTAATCAATGAGAATACTATCTGAAAGTCTGATACTTTGATGTCAGTTCTGTGACAATATATGAGTGTTATAGAAAGATTAATAAACGGACGATTTGACAGATCCTTTGGTTGATCACTGAACACTAAACACTTGTGTCTCAGGTTCCAATTTAGTCGCATAATCTATAATAATATGCATTAGAAGAATAAATGTCATAAATCTAGTAAAATGATTTTCACTAGTAATTTTGCACTACTTTTATGTTCTGTTCTGGGGTAGTTAACACCCCTATGATAGTATGGATTTGTCTTGCACCATGTAAGCCATATATTTCTGTCGTCGAGCAGAGAGCATACATGTAGTTTAAGCGCTCGCAATAAACACCAGGCCTCTTTCACCTTAATATTGTGATCTACTAAACAGGAATACCATATGGGGGACAATTCTACTAAATTACGACTTTGATATGGAGTTCCTACTGTCAAAAAATAAAGATACGCAAACGGGCTACCCGGTTAATACTAAGGAACGGTGAATCACTTAAAGACTCGATGATCGTATCACTACAATCAGAGAGAGATTATACTTCGATCCTTTGTATCACCGTGAAAGAAGTTCCCGTTACTCTGGATGATATAAGGAAAGAAGCTGAAAGCGACGATTTTATAAGAGAACCCAAGGAAAAACTGCAGACTGATGAACTAAAAACAACAGAGGTGTTCTCAACATACGACCAGGTATTATTATATCGGGAGAGAGTAGAGCGACCTTCCAAAAGAAAATCTTAAAGGATTTTCACACAAGACACCCTGGCGCTACCAGAATAAAAAGTTTAATTCGTTCATAGATGTATTGGAAAAAACATGGACAAGGATATTGAAGAAAAAAGGATGTGCACTACTGCTAAAGCACCACCAATTTAATTTAGTCCAAGGCCCGAAGCTGACTATTCATGGCTACGGATACACGTGGACTACGCGGGACCACTTGACATTACTTCTTTCTAGTCGTGGACAGCTTCTCTACGTGACCTGAAGTCTTTAGGTGCAAAATACCAACTATGGAGTTCACAATAAAAACTGTTCATGAGTTATTCGCACGGTTCGGAGTGGTCGACTGTTTAGTATCAGATAACGGCACTCAGTTTACATCCGGGGACTTTAAAGAATCCATGGAGGACTTTTAAGTGGACTACATCAC
>NC_136500.1:97160773-97288273 GCF_053919585.1 Euprymna scolopes | reverse complement strand
CATAGAGACTAAAAGAGAGATCGAAACAGTCTCACTAACTTCATGTATATCATTTTAATAACAGTATATATGTGGTCATCCACAAATTCTACGCTGTATCACAGCTCTACAGAGGAGTTAGACATACGCGTGCTTCAGGCTGAAATCTGAACCCCGTCTCTTTTATCCGCTGTGCGATTGACACAAGTGAGAAATGAAAAACTGCTTATTGAAACAACATAATAAAAGAGAGCAGTGAATAGTCGTTAGTAACAATGTAGTTTCACAATCTTAAACTACATTCTTATTACGATACTGGGTTTCATTTTGATCAAAGGAATCACTATAATATCGTGTAGTTTGCCTCCCACAACACAGCCTTACGAACAGACGTAACCTCATATGCTGAAATGTGACTAATTGTGGTCCGATCAGTATGATTTATAATGTCGTATCATTATTTCTTAGTTTCTAGGATTTCTTACACGAGTAGCGATCGCTCATTTTTAGATTGGTGGTGTTTCCATCGATTCTCAACAACTGTTGCATCGTTCGATCATCATTGTCGTTCAGTTTGCTTCTTAGCAACATTTAATTCTCGTCAATACTGTCGATGTATTTCTATAGAGTTTCAGTGCCAATAAGTATGAGCATATTTCCAGCATCTATAACTTACCAGTCGAGGTTTAATTGGCACTGTCCCTCTCCGACTTGTTTATCATATCACTTCCTCCACAGCCATTTCCGTTGTACCAACAATGTTTTTTTTTTTAATTTGGAATATAGCAGCAGATATAACGAGGTGAGTAATGCGAGTGTTTGAATAAATTTTAAGGTGTACAAAAAGCGTGCAGAACCGACTTTTGGCTTGAAATAGATATATCATTTGAAACTGCATTATTCAGGCTACTTAATACTAAATATATTTCATCTTGATAAGAAGGGGGGAAATAATAATATAAACATTTTTATTTTACATGATGCAATAATTGTACAGTAGAACTTGGTCGTTTATTTTACACATAGGTAAATTGAATATATATATATATATATATATATATATATATATATATATATATGTATGTATGTATATATGCATGTATATATATATATATATATATATATATATATATGTCAGGTCATGTCATATGCTACTGGTACCATGTAACCCAGTACTACCTGCCTCATGGTCTGGTCACCGGCGACTAAACTGGTTCCCCCACCAGACTTGTTTGGTGAGGAGGGCGGCTAGTCTCCCTGAAGGATTAAAAACAAGACCTTCCAAAGGGCGAATGAACTTATGTCAGGTCATGTCATATGCTACTGGTACCATGTAACCCAGTACTACCTGCCTCATGGTCGGGTCACCGGCGACTAAACTGGTTTCCCCACTAGACTTGTTTGGTGAGGAGGGCGGCTAGTCTCCCTGAAGGATTAAAAACAAGACCTTCCAAAGGGCGAATGAACTCTTTTTCTGGGTCAACGGCCAACTAGCACCGTATATATATATATGTGTGTGTGTGTGTGTGTGTGTGTGTGTGTGTGTGTGTGTGTGTGTGTGTGTGTGTGTGTGTGTGTGTGTGTGTGTGTGTGTGTGTATTGGGGTAGAGAGGGCTCCCGTAAGCCGTGGTGAAGGCAACCTTTCTAGGAGAACCAAATCTCTGATTTAAAAAATACATAAAGCGGAAGACCAGTACCCGCATTAAGCTGGTCTGCAGTTTAATTTGTTGCTGGCTATCTTGCACTTGCTTGTTGCTGGATCTCAACATTTTGAACCGAGAGAGAGACTTAGCTGTCGTACAAAGCTAAGACTTTGTAACATCATATTTGTATAGATACTCCCTCAGACATTTGGGCTCATGGATTTTAAATGCCTGAGGGAGTGGCACTCGTCTGACAAGACGTTGCAATCATCATCATGTATATATATATATATATATATATACATATTCCCTTTTAATCACGAGTAATGCTACAATGCAATACGTTGTAATAACAAATTAATAGAAAAGCTTTCATAGTATATACAAAACAGAAAACCTTGTTAGGAAAATTGCTAAATTGCTTTAAATCTCTTTTACGAAACTGCGCCTTCATGTTATCTAATAATATAATTTGCACTATTATGTATAGCGAAAGTCTGAATTAAGGAATTTAACAAAGAGAGGTCTATCATATATCCGATGAGAATTAATGAGAAAACCAAATACGTAAAGTGCGTTCATATTTGAAACCTCTGGATCTTATGGGTCAAGAAAGACAAGGTGTAATGCATCAAGGACGTTTGTTATTGTAAAAAAATCAAATAAAAAATCCATTTTAACGAAAAGTGTAAGGAATGAAGATTGCTGTGTGCATGAAAATACAAAAAAACTAATTTCAGTAAAGTGCTTTTTACAGACAAGCCAAGGATCACCCTCGATGGACTCGGTGGATAGGTCTGAGTAAAGTGTAGATTTATGGTGTTTATATAGAGCTGTCTAAAAGACAGAATATAGCCATCATTAAGTATTTCTGCGCTCACGAATAACATTAAAATGTTGGACAGGGCATTTCTTTTCAATAATTCTTAGTAGCCTATTGTTAAGATCTGATGTTAGGATTTGTAATTTTAGCGGCAACTTTAACACTTGCTTTTAAATTGCTTCCCATTAAAATAAATATTTCGATTATGCTCCACATGAATGTCAATCACAATTATTTGAAATCGAGTTATCATAGATAAACCTCGAACCGCTCATTAATAAACTTTAACCACTGATAAACTAGTTCATGCCATCTAATGGATGATTTCCTATGGCAGGCGTCTTGCTGGTTATATATATTTGATCTGCTTCGCCCTATACTCGCTTAACTGATAGTCCTCTTTACGTAACAGATCTAGTTTTTATAGGACTTCATCCTGATTACGAAACTTGAACTCATCTGGAAAAATTATGGGATCAAAAATGCCATCGAGGAATCACTAAAGGTTCTTTTTACGTTTTGTCTATTAGACAAGTACAAAATCAATAGTTTTAATATAAACACACACACATATAAAAATATATATATATATATATATATATGTTACTTTTTTTTACCTATTATTGGAGTTTTACGGCGCATACAAATGTGACTCAGTAATGTTAGCCATGCGTTTGGATTAGATTTTTTCACCAGAAAAAAGCGGTTTTGCAAAACTAGTTTAATATTTAAAACTTTTTACAATAAATTTTATAATTGGTCTCTTTCTTCTCGCTATATATCTCTATCTCCCTTGATATCTAGATGCAGGTTAAATAATATCAAAGTCGATGTGATGCTTCCTTATATTGATGTAAATAATAGATCATTACTATCCTGAATTATTATATTATTTCGTTTGACTGTTAATTAACATAGAAAGATGGAAAATGCGAGGCATAAACACTGTATAAAATAAACAGGAGAATAATACGTTATTTCATATTCGTTCGTAGATTATCACCTTTGACACATATAAAAATGATCAGTGATCAGCAATGATTGGTGATTAATCTGATGTCGCTAACATAAAGAAACTCAAACCATTCTATACCAAGAAGAACTGTTCCAAAATATCAACCTTCAATTAAAAAAGTATAACTTTAAATATGGTAAATATATTTTAAAAATTGTCATTCCTTGTATTGGTTTAGGGAATATTTAAAAAATGATTTAATTGCTACAATTACAAATTTCTCTTTTATTTATTTAAATAATATTTAAAATAGCAATTGTTTTTACAGAAGTAGATGCATTTTATAAATATCTATCATCTTCAAGTAAATATAATTATTGCAGTAAAGTATGCAATTTCGTATGAAGTCTATTTACGGCGTTAAAAACTTATCAGATCGAGTGAATTCAATTGCGCACACATACTGTTAAAAAGTAAGAAAGCTTCCATTTCCTACAACAATGACTAAAATATGAATTTGCGTTCATTTGATAGTATACAATTAATCGGTTACTGTAAATATTGTCTTTCAGCATTATATAATTTTAACATTATATAATTTAAACATTATATAATTTAAAATTATATAATTTAAAAATTACATAATTTAAACATTATATAATATAAACATTATATATAATTTAAACACTATATGATTTAAAATTATATAATTTAAACATTATATAATTTAAACATTATATAATTTAAACATTATATAATTTAAACATTATATATAATTTAAACATTATATAATTTAAACATTATATAATTTAAACATTATATAATTTAAACATTATATAATATAAACATTATATATAATTTAAACAGGGCGCGCATGCTTTAAAACAGACAACTCTTGGTGATTTCTGATAATTGACAATTGATTGTTTAAATGTGTAAACTTCCTTGAAATTGAAACATATGGAAGAACACGGAATCACTCTATATTTGACCAAACGAAAAGACATTTCTTGCAATTGAGAGAAGATGAATTTAAAGCAAAAATGCGACGAAATCTCAGTTTGAGAGTAAAACTGTAAACTATACAATTTGTCCTATCAAATGTCAAGTCATAAACAGCGCCATGTTTTCTTAGTGTTTTACAATTTTTTAAAAGTTATTTAATTAAGTAACTGCAAAATGAAAATAAGTGAAGTAGCTCGGACCGCCAAAGTGAAAAAGAAGGTCACCAAGTAAAAAAACAAACTCAATTGTCCAGACGGGATATTCGACAAAGCGCCTCGCACATTTCCGCCTGATGATTACATATGGACAATTGGGTGTGCATATGCATCTGCGGCAAACCTAAATATTAACACATGTACGGGAATCTGTGTACATCTGATGCGGGAAATGAGGGAACAGGTCGGGTGGATTGGAAAGAACACACACAGTAATAGGATGAAACAAGACACTAAATATACAGTTTGTATTAAGGTCGAACTTATAATATCAATTGAAAATAGGCTTTTAAATCCGCTCTCACATCGCTATGGAAGACTATGTCCGTCAGTCGGTAGATATGTCAGTCTGTTACGCTTCATGGTGAAAAATTAAATCTACTTTTGAAATGCTAAATCAAATATACGCATTTAATTTGAGATACGCCTTTGACATGGGCTTCGAGAAAATATGGATCGATTGCAATGTTGGAGTACTTCAAAGACCTGTTTTTTTTGGGGGGGGATACTGTTAGAATCTTGCGGAAAGAGCTGTAAGTCTAGGAAAAAAACGTGCTGATAGCCTATGGTCATTGTGATTCGCCGCCCAGCATAAAATCGGCAATAACAATAGTCAGATACAAAATGTGACATCAAAAATGATAATAAAAATATATTATTATTATTATTATTATTATCATTATTATCATTATTATTATTATTATTATTATTATTATTATTATTATTCATAACAGTCGTAGTAATTATATTCACCACAGAACAAAAACTACCACAATTAGTCTTGGTAAACAATGGCAAAGTGCAATGAAATGGTTGTCTTGAAAGGGAATTTACATATATTTATATACATGTCGATAGAGAGTGTGTTGTGTGTGTGTATTTGTGTCTGTGTGTGTGAGTGAGAGAGAGAGAGACAAAGAGAGATAGAAAAGCAGAGAAAAAGAAGACGTAATATAGAGGGCTTGACTGTGCACGTCTATTCTACGTTATGTCAAGAAAATAAAGAGCTAATAATTGCACACGCTGTTGAATGCTCGACACATTTATGAGCCGCTGACCTTTCAGTGTTTCCGTTTATTTTTTATGACAGAACAAATATTCTGCTGTGAAACACTTAATAACGGCAGGGATAAAAGTTGGGAGTTAACATTTACAGCTTAACACCTTTGTACGTTCAATTATTTTTCATTGCTCCAAGCCGGCTACAAGCGTCGATCACCTGTAAACATTGAGCGCACACTAAACAAGTGGGTCAATAGTGAAAGAGATTACTCGTCCAGTGTATTAATGGAACACTATTGATTAGATTAGATTCTTTTTTACACAAAATCTAGCTTCAATCTAATTGTATTTCTGGATAGATCAGTTATATAAAAATGTGTCTACGCAAAATGTGTTTGCATGTATGTAAACGAAGCGAACTGGTGGTCGTTTTGTGATGGCCGAGGTCAACTCTATATTACATGTCTCAAAGACACCATTATAACTCCTAGTAGCGAGAAATATTATGAGAAATTGAAATATTGATTGGATGCCTGGCACCTCGCAATTTAGATGTCCAGAGTAGCCACTTGGTCCCCTCCGCCAGCCCTTTATACACATCTAAGGACTTCCTATTCATATATAATTCATGCCTATTTTAATATTTAAAATATTTCTATCTATTGAATAATATTCTATATATATCATATTTCGGTAGTTAATCCTTAGATGTGTACAGAGGGATG
Source organism: Euprymna scolopes (assembly GCF_053919585.1). Lineage (NCBI taxonomy): Eukaryota > Metazoa > Mollusca > Cephalopoda > Sepiida > Sepiolidae > Euprymna > Euprymna scolopes. The sequence goes on along the minus strand of NC_136500.1, from coordinate 97,281,926 downwards.
AGCAATATTCTATACACAATATATTTCATAGATGCCGAAAAATAATGTGTATAAAATATTATTGAATAAATAGAAATATTTAAAATATTAAAATAGATTCATTTTGATATAATCAATCGATTTATATGTAATTTCAGGAATCAAAAGAATCCGTAAAGTTCAAATGTCTACCATAAGAAATGCCAAAGATTTATATAGGAAAAACAAAATAGAGTTTATATGAATATTTTAGTGACATATATCTCCATGAGTAGCGAATAAAAACACTTGCAAAACATATTATATTTTATGTATTTTTTATATTAGAAAGAAATGATACAAAAGCATTCCTATCCTTAGAATAAATAGGGGATGGGGAAAGTTTTCAGAAAGAGGTTGAAAGACACAACTGCAAAGAGAAGAATTATAGTACGTTACGATCATGCAGACGCTTGCACTTACATCAAATGCTATGACGTTTTTATACATTTTAAAAGAAAATTGTGCACATAGTAATTGTATTATGTAAAACGAGGTCTACAATGCAGTATGTGATCTTTTCTTTTGGAGAAATCCAAAGAAGGATCTGTTCGTAAATCTTCACCAAACTTGAATCATTTCAAAATAATAATAAGAAAGAAAATCAACGTAATTTCCCCTGTGATGACACGAAGTGCGATAGAAAATAGACGCCATTAATCTATTGCTAACGGAAGTCAGGATTTGTCTGATATGATTTTAAAACTTATTAAACAAATCTGATACCAGTTTTTGTAATTATTGGTCTTCTTTTGTATTTTTGTTTAATTCTAAGATCTTAATGCAGCACCTTGTAAAGCACTAAAATAGCACCTGCAGCTTTTGAAATGTGTTTTTAATAATCAAAATAACAATTTTATTACGTTTAACGAAAAATATGATTTTTAGTTGATATAAAACATTTCTTAATTTAGTTGGAAGTTTAATTTGATTTTATTGTTCGAGATATACAAATTTACAATCATTATAATTTCTTAAATTTAGAAATTATCCACGTATAATTATTTATATAAATTTAATAATCATCAACATATATTACATGTAATTTTGTAGATACATTTAGGAATTATCAACGAAATTATCAACATATATTAAATATACTATACTTGTTTGCTTCTCCAGCCATATATATATATATATATATATATATATATATATATATATATGTATGTATGTGTGTGTGTGTGTGTGTGTGTGTGTGTGTGTGTGTGTGTGTGGTCACGAGTAGGCTCCTATATGGTTGGCTATTTTAAAAAACTGATTGAATATAATGATAGAAGATATATCGAGACACAGGAATGGGTATGTTTGATCCTGCTGAACGGTGGTTCATTAAAATTGTGGGGTATTCGTTCGCGCCTAGTCCATAAAGCATGGAAATAAAAAATATTTAAAAAAAACAAACGTTTTTGATATAGATGTACATAAGAATACTTTGATAAGTATGTTCTAACTTAAAAACGGATGCTATAATAAAATTGTGGGGTCTGCGTTGGCGCCTGGCCTCCATAGAATGGAAATATGCACAAACTTTAATAAAAACTTTTCATATCTATCTGCGTAAGTATACTTTCATAATTATGTTTCAGTTTGAAGAAATATTGTATAATAAAATTATAGAGAGTTCGTTCGCGCCTAACCTCCATATGTCACAAAGTTTAACAAGGTTTTTTTAATATAGATCCACCACAGAATATTGTGATAAGTGTTTCAGTGTGAACAGGTATGTTATAATAAATTATGGTGTTTATCTATTTTAATTTTACTTTCATCATATTTTGCTTTAGTTTTGATACCCCCAAATTCGAAGCTATCTCTTTACAGCCCTTCCTTTGCATAACCTATCATACTTTCATAAATCAGAGTCCATTTTCAGTAGGCTGTTTTTGAACACAGTCAACGACGGGTACTTTTGCTAGTATATATATATATATATATATATATATATATATATATATATATATATATATATATATATATTATCAAATCGATATATATATATATAGAGAGAGAGAGCGAGAGAGAAAGAAAGATAGAAAGATAATAATAATAATAATAATAATAATAATAATAATAATAATAATAATAATAATAATAATAATAATAATCGGAGAAGACTAATATCTCTCACTACTAAGATGAATGAGATCCTACTATTTGTACCAGTAAATAATTTAGAACAGTGTATTAATAGCATTGAAGCTACTTCGAAAGAACCTAAGCAGCGTACAAGCTTCCGTAAATGACAAATTCAAAAGTAAATATGATAAACTAAATCATAAATTAAACATACAGCAAAAAAGGTTTTCAGTGTGTGATTGAAGAACTGAAACAGCGTATTACAGCTTAACTGCTACAGTGACAGAACTGAGTAAGATTGGTTGAACAGATTATTTGAGAATAACCAAAAAAAATTCTTTTTAACCAACTAGAAGGAATTGAAAGTGGGAAGGATGTTGTACCTAATGCTGATGAATTTCTGGAAAGGCATCTGGGAAAAAGGATAAAAAGCAAGACGATGCAGAATGGATCAAAGATATTGAAAAATAGGTGTTCTCTAGGATGGAGCAACACATGAACATAACAGTCAACGACGAGATGTTGAAGGTGAAAGCTAAAAAGCTTTCTAAATGGAAAGTGCCTGGACCTGACGGAGTTCAGGGATACTGGTTTAAAACCTCCCAGCTCTCCACCCACTTCCTTCAACAATGGTAAACGACTGTTTAATGACGGGTAACTTCCCTGGATGGCTGACAAAGAGAACTACAATGGTGGTTATGAAAGATAAGACAAAAGGGGTGAAGTGACAAACTTAGGACCAACCACTTGCCTCTCAGTCATATGGAAACTTTATACAAGCATACTGTCTGAAAGTATCTATGATCATTTGGACCAAAACAATTTGCTGTCTGAAGAACAGAAAGGCTGTCGAAAAAGGTCATGAAGCACCAAGGATCAGCTTCTGGTCGATAAAATGATTCTAAGAAAATGCAAAAGAAGATCTACCAAACTTGTCATGGGCTGGGTAGATTACAAGAAGGTATTCGATATAATTCCACATTCATGGATACTCAAGTGTTTGGAAATTTTCGGAATAGCCCCTAACACTCGAGCATCTATAACAAATAGAATGAAGAACCTAGAAACTAATTTCCAAGTACATTTCATTAAGTAAAGTGAAAATTAAGAGACGTATCTGCCAGGGTGAATGTATTTTTGCTCTAATTTTTGTCATCAGCTTGATCCACTTGACTTTTACGGACTGTAAAAACAGAGTATGAAATCGGAAAAGGTCTTCCTAAAGTCAACCATCTATTATTTATGGATGATCTTAAAGTTTTTGGAAAAAAAGAGAACCAGCTTAATTCCGTGATGAATATGATCAGATTGTTTATAATGACATACGGGTGGAATTTGGCATCTTCAAATCTGCTATTCTTGTGATGAAAAGAGGCAAGCTCGTCCACTCAGATGGCCTTAAACTTCCAACCACAGATCTGATAAAGAGTGTTGATAGCGAGAGAAGCTATATGTATTTGGGGATACTGGAAGCGGATACGATTAGGAGCATGGCCATAAAAAAGCAGGTCAAAGCCGAGTACAACAGAAGATTAAGGGTTATTCTTAGATCACACTTCCACAGTCACAATAGCAGTAGCTATCATTCGATATACTGCTGGTATATTTTACTGGAATATAGATAAATTGCAATATTTTGACAAAAAAGCACGTAAAATGCTTACAATTTATGGTGTTTTTGCTAAGAAAAGGGATGTAGATCGATTGTATCTACCTAGGAAGGAAAGCGGTCGAATTTTACTTAGTGTTGAAGATGTTGTAAATATAGAAGGAAATATAACTAAATATATTTCTGAAAGCCATGAAATTCTACATGAAGTGAGAATAGAAAAGATAATGGCATGGGGTGAAGAAGAGTCAGAGGTTACAAGATAGAGGGGGAAATTTATTTGGAAAGAAACTACACAATGTATTTTTTAAGAATAATGAATTTAGAGATAACCATAGCAGGAATTGGTTAGTCAGGGAGATCTTAAAGGATTTACTAACAGCGCATTAATGGCAGGAACAAGTCACTCACACTAGGTTCATCAAACACTACATCGGCAAAACTGCAGAATCACTGATGTGCAGAATGTGTAATGAAAAGGAAGAAACATTAGCGCATATTGTATTAGAATGCCTTATACTTGCTCAACATTAATGTAAAGAAAGAAGACACGACAAAGTCGCTCATGAACAAACGGCTTGCCTGTTTGCAACAGCGAAAGTGTTAAAGTATAGCTTGAATGTCTAAACCAAAGCTGTGAAAAAATAAGTAAATAAAAACACCAGAAAGTTACGGCTGCTATAAAACAATAATAATGCAATACCAGCATCTCGAACTGTAAGAAAGTCAAGGTGTTTCCAATTGTAATTGAAACGCTTGGGACCTTAATAAAAAGCCACCATAAATGGGTTAATTAGATTAACAAGGCAATTTCTTTCCAATTTTGCAAAATGCTCACCTGTTAGGAACGGTGATAATGTTAATACAGTTTGAATTTCGAAAGTTAAAGGAATTGAGTAGACGTTCAAGAAAAAAGTCGACGAAAAACATAAGGATAACCTTCTATGGAATAAGAATAATCCATATACAAAAAAATAATAATAAATTACTACCGTACTTCTCTAAATATTATCCTATAAATATTATTTTATGAATATTATATCTAGTAAGATAACTTTATTTTTTACGGAAACTATAAACTCTCCCCTATATATATATATATATATATATATATATATATATATATATATATATATATATATATGGCGATTAAGCTACACTAAATATTCGGCGTTTCATCAACTATAGGATTCGTCAGGCTTATGCGCGAATTCTGTGGTTGTTTCTCGTTTTTATATATGTTGAGGATTTTAGTTAGCCAATCAGCTTTCTAGTATCCACCGCGCCCCTTCCTATCAGCCAATGGGCATGCATTTTATCGAACAAAGGATCTGTTTTAGAACTAGGTTAGTGGTTTAAGGCAGACGATTTTCCTCCTTTCTTTCTTTTTTTTATATATATATAAATATACATATGTGTACACACATACATGCACACATACATACACATATATATATATACATATATGTGTGATAGTAGTTATATATATATATATATATATATATATATATATATAAGTGAAAATGTCTGTCTGTGTATCTGTCTGTCTGTGGGTGTACACTTCCCTACACAATAACTATGTCAAATTTCGGTTTACAGACTCGGGATTTGGCATAAATCTTTTTAATCAGTTTTCAGGCAGAAATTTGGCTGTTAAGGGGTCAAAGTTCAGCGATTTGACCTTTAAGAACTCTACCTTACTCCGCCAATTTTGGGTCTAAACACTTGAAATTTTAGATATAGGTTACTTGGACATGGATCTAGCCGTATAATTTGATTTGAGCCCAAAACAATAAATGTTGAGGGGTCAAAATTGGGGTCAAAGTTTTAAAAAAATGTACTTCTGCGGTCTCTACTAATTTACTCAGCCAATTTTTGGTCTAAACATTTGAAATTTTATTTAAAATGTATTCAGACATAGGGCAAGCTTTTAATCGTATTTTTTGCTGAAAATGTGTCTTCCCATTGGTAAAAGTTCAAAATATTTTACCTTTGCGATCTCTAATAAACTATTAAGCCAATTTTCGGTCTAAATATTTGAAATTTTACATAAAGGGCATTCAGACATGAAGCAAGCTTTTTAATCGGTTTTTAGGCAAAAATTTGGCTGGCAGAGGACAACGTTTACAGAGTTGACCCTTGCAAACTCTCCCAAACTCCTCTTCCAATTTTGGGTCCAAACATTGAAATTCTAGATGTAAATTACTTGGACATGTGTACAAACATGTTAATTTAATTTGAGCCCAAAACAATAAATGTTAAGGGATCAAAATTGAGATCAAAGTTTTAAAAAAATTACGTCTGCGGTCTCTACGAACTTTTCTCTACGGTATTTAAGGAATTCTATTATATAGAAAGGCATTACTGTACATATTCACACTTTTTAATATATACATATGTACATAAGGTTATGAACAGTACATAGGCCCGAGCAAAGCCGGACTAAACTGCTAGTATATATATATATATATATATATATATATATATATATATATATATATATATATATATATAGAGAGAGAGAGAGAGAGAGAGAGAGATATACATACATACATACATACATACACACACATACATACATACGTACATGTATCAAGGTTCATTTCTGCGATTTTGTAAGTAATATTTCAAGGAAGAACGGTCATGCATAATTAAGTATTGTTCTTGTTTTACAAACTCCTCCATCCGTGTTGGCGTTTTTATTATTAATGCGGTTTCTGTTAATTACTCACTGTTGTGATACTATTTAACTAATAGTCGAGAGAGATGGTTTTACTTCACAGGCTTTGCTTTAAGGCATGTTGCTTTAAGACATGTTCCTTTGAGACATGTTGCTTTAAGACATGTTGCTTTACCCAGGTTTTAAAGTCTAGTCTACTCTACTATTTCACTTATAGTTAGACGAGGAGGAATGGATTCTTGCCTTTTCGTAAAGCTATTATAAAAAGTAATGCAATACTCCGGTAGAAAGTAATCACGGCGCATTCATCGCAAAGTCCGCGTCGGTAATTAGTGCATCACCTCCACTCCTAGAAGAATATTTTTCACATCATTTTTTGTTTTTTTCCTGCATTGTTTTTATTTCTTCTTCTTCTTCTTCTTCTTCTTTTCTTCTTCTTCTTCTTCTTCTTTTTCTTCTTCTTCTTCTTTCTCTTCTTTGTCTTAGTTATCTATGAGTTCTAAGTCAGCGTTGCAATACGTTATTAAATTTAATATTGAGACACTGGTATCACGGGCACAGTTTATCCTAATCAAGATCTAGTGTTTCTAGACTTATTTCAACGGAATTAACTTCTCGGGGAACTTGGGCGGGCGTAGTGTAAGCATGACGTTAGTATTACGTCAGGAGCCGTTGGCAGTAAATGGAAGGAACTGAGTGAAGACGTTCACGATCATTTCCTGTGGATAATTTTAATTTCTTTTTCTACTTTTATAAAAAAAAAAGTAATCATCTGGTAGATAGAGAAACGATAATACTAAAAATAAAATAGGTAATTTATTGTAGGATAATAGCAGTAGCGACAAACACATACGCACACACATATAAAAATACACGCACACACATATACACACGCGTGCACACACACACGCGTGCACACACACACACACACACACACACACACACACACACATATATATATATATATATATATATATATATATATATATATATACATATATATAACGGGTTATGAAAATATGAATTGAATTCATAGTTAAAATCGATTCGCATGGAAATCAATTTCTGATTGTAAATAAAAAGTTCGATACTAGGTAAAATAATGAAATATATTCTTTTTAATACTTTCATTATATAATTTAGAACAATTTATACCAAAAACATCAATGGATTTATCTATAACTAGCATGGAACCTGGCGTTGCTCTGGTGGATATGAATTTCGGTTTAAACACAGCTAAGGATATTGAACACTTTCATCGATACCCTCCCACAACAATTTTAAAAATAACAAGAACGGAATCCCCCCCCAAAAGAAGAAGTACAGGACAACCTCCCCACCAGATATTTCCGTAGAAGAGATACGAAGAGAAGAAGCACTTTTGTTGCCCATGTGCTGCAGCCAGTCTCCCAAAAAATCAAAATAATTTTTGTTTCAATCATTTTGATTGAAACAAAAGTTATTTTAGCAGGGAGTACCCATGCGACCGCAAAAAATAGCAGCTGAAATGCGAAAGAGGAAGAGAAAGGCAAAAAGTTAGTAGCAAACGCTTTTGCTTACAGGAACATGATTGATTATGACGTCATGACATTGTAAATAAGTTTATAAATGTAGTTTTAGTTAATTACGTGTGCGTTACTTGCGAAAACAGATACTTTCTTTCAAAAAGTGGTCCAGTTAACCACCATATAATTAATTATTTTTTTTCTAATTATGACATCTTATGTGTCCGAGAAATTCCTCTTTTAGATGGTACGGGTTTCGACCCTGCTCAATGTGGTTGACGAAAGTTTTAGTAGACATACAAGCACACAGATACATATTTCCTTTATATAATAGATTCTAGGGAATAAGCACAGTCAACAATGTTTTCAAGTATATAATATTGATTGCTTCCTTTAGAATCCTCCTTTTAAGACAGAAGCAAACCAGAAGAAATCCATCAGAGACAAAATGATAAACAAGAAACAAACCAATAAAATTAACATGTTGCTATTCATATGTTGCTTTGATTCTTGTTATTTTGCCTCTATCTGATGAAGTTATTGCAGTGCTTATATGTTGAATTCTGGCTTTTGGTTTTTATAGTAAACTGCCGGCGTAACAAAAGTTTACTGTATCGATTTTTTAGAAACATATGTAAATTCATTAAACTCTTTTGAGATGCTTATCTATTATTATAAAACGAAATAATATAACATTTGAACAAAATGCATGTGTACAGCTTCATATATGATTAATATCAAATGTATGTGTTTCTTAATTAAATATGATGAATTTTTTCACAATTAACAAATGGAATATAGTAATAGGGAAGACAATAACAGTTTATCTTTCAAATTTGGTGAAAATAGAGCTTATAAGATTAAAGTCATTAAGTTAGCAAGATTTAATGTGAGGGTAGATTCACTTTAAATATATATATATATATATATATATATATGCACACACACACATATATGTGTGTGTTTCGTGTGTTAGTGTGTGTTCGTTCCTTTTATATGAACGGCGACTTCAAAGCGACTTTTGGTTTCTGCAAAACTAGTAAAAGAGATCACAAATCAAGTTCTGTTGAAAATTGCAAAGTGGTCATTTTCACAGCTGCTTTCTTAGTTTTAACTACGGTCCGCCAACCCTCAGCAGAGAGACATCAACGAACTGTTCTAGTAGAACTTGCACTATATGAAAAGTAGATAGGTGGTAAGAAACAGTTTTAGTAGAATTTAGATCCAAGATAGACTTTAGCCTCCAGGGAATAACATATTCTGGGGAAGGATAGATTTTCTGACAAATGAAGACCAGCTGAACAAAGGGGACTGACAGAACTGTAATGAGGAGGAAAAGCCAGAAATGTTTTGTTTGCTTGATTATTTACTTCCACTATATATGACCCGTTGTTTTTTGTTTGATTTTTTTTTGCGTAAGTTAATGTCGAAACACAATCACACATATGGTAAACTATTAATCGTATGCAATTAGTTGAACACAAGTAATCCATTTCAACAAATAATTGAGGAAGAAATGATTAACAGATATCTTTCCTAATGATTTTAATACTTAATTAAATGAGCTTCTTTGGTAAGATTTAAACTCTGCACAACTAATGTTATGATCCGTAACGGTATAGAAAATATAAAAACATTAATATCTGGAATTCAACCTTCAATAATCAGAGATTGAGAAGAAAGGAACTATTAAGTGACGACAGGAAAGTCAGCCGATTGATCTGTGCGTTCAACATTAAATATGATTTTAGAGTAAAGTATAGAAATGATTCCTTAGGTACACGTGTCTATAGTAGATTATTGACGGGGAATTTTCGCAGGCTTTTTCACAATGGAAAGTAGACAGCTGATTAACTAGATTAACCAAATGATGAACAAACTTTTTTGAAGAATTAACTTAAATTCTATTGGTGGCATAATATTAGTGAAGCCACGCATCATGTAAGATTCGGAGATTCTTCATACCAAGTTCGCCTTAAGTAATCGCTGTTTCATTCACTTTTAAGTAAATTTACTTCAGATGTTAAATCGTCGCCGATGTCTCCTTATTAAAAGAATATAGCAGTTTTCTGGAACCGAAACGGGAATTCATTGGGATAAAATGGACACAACTTTGCGGAAATCTATGAATTATTTTGTAGATATTTATTCGATCTCGAAGACGTTATTCAATCAGTTTCTGGAAAATTCCTAAATATAATATTTTCAGTGGGTTGGTGGTTAAATTAAGTTGTATGAACTTTCTAAGAAAACGCATTCTAAATGTATACGGTTAAGTATGTAAGTATGAGTCAGTCGATACGTATTCATCTCTCTTTCAATTGATTTTGTTTTTTATTTAATTTTCTTCTTTATTCTACCTTTTTGTTTCGTTTTTTTTAATCCAATCTTTTTTTTTTTATTTAATTTTAATTTTTTTATTTAAAGTGTCTTCTGTTGTGATCAGAATATGCACGAAATCACATTCGAAGTCCATCATTTAAAAAATTCCCCTTTAGCTCTGCTAAAAAATAGCAATTAAAATTAATGTCATAGAAAAAGTTTGATAAGTATTTTCTGATGTCTTCTTTTCTTTCCACGAAGATAGTCGTAATTCGCCAATATAACTTTTTAAACCTATTAGAATAAGCGATAGATTAGTGATTTAGCTGTTCGGATCATAAGTTAGTTCGCCCTTTAGAATCGATTTAGATTTTGGTAATTTTCATTTCTAACTCCTTATTCTCTCCTGACACAAGAAGTTTATGGTCACTCTCTTGCAGATAATGCATTGCGGAATGTAGATCGTTTAAGTTTCTGCCAGCTAATTAACATCTGTAGTTTTCTGTTTCGATTAATAATGACGTATGTAATAAGGTAGGTGTAACTGATTAGGTTAATGTATGCCTGATTCAACTCTTTGCGAATCCCCTGTGGTCATTGGTGTATTAACACATTACGAATTTGTTCCTAATGGCTATTGACCCGGCATTAAATCAAAAGAGACTATTATACTTTAATGAAACACAACCAAATCGACGTCCAAAATAAACTTTCAAATCCATTAACTTTATCGTCGTCAAAATATAGATATCTACATCTTTATAAAGTTAGGCATGTTTATGTATTTATATATACAAAATTCACCCCTAAACTAATAAACCGATCACTGTGAACTTTGGAAAATAGTTTCTAGACCTACCGGTAAAATGTGGGATGTATTTTGTTTAATTTACTTTTATTTTAAAAGGGATGAAAACGGATGGAAAATATTTCGTGAAAATTTTAATAACACTATCTTTTTGTGGGAAACAAAACAATAGATATTTGACATTAATTAACACATATTCCCAAAATTTGACATTTTAATGGATTTTAAACATTTTTGCGGGTATAATTTGAAAATAAAAATTAGTCTAAAGTCATTAGATACACAAGCAAGATTGCCTCAATTTCAATTCTTTTGCAATCCTTGTTAAATAAAATACATTTTCTAGAATCGAAGACATCTAATAATTTTGATTAAAGTAGTCATTTTATGTGAATACATCAGCTAAATAAAAATGCCAACGTGTGTTTTGTTTTCAAAAAGGAAACATGTTTTTATTCTAATCCTTCTATTATTATAAAAACAAATAAATGTTTGCATGTATGTGTTGCAAAAAGCCATATGTTGACAATTAGAATATTTAAATAAGTTTCTATTATAGTTACAATTTCAATTTTACTGTATTGAAATTGTCCTTCATTTTATCTGGGGTTACTGGCGCCGGTTATCGGTTAAGTCCATAAAATAACTGAAAAATGTACCTAAAATCATTTTATAATAAGAAAAAAATTAAACAAAAATATCTTTATAAAGGATTTAAACATTGAAACCATTTTTAAGCTTTAAAAAAAGGAATTCATTTTGATTCGTGAAAAGCATTTGCCTTAAGAAATGCAGCATCAAAAAGTAGTTTTTATGAACACCACCGCGCTGTTAGTTTTTTTATTACTTAACTTCATATTGGAAATACTATTTCAAAATGTTATTTTACTGCAAAAATTGTAAGCAGGTAACGATATTTGATCTTTTTCCCCCAAAATATCAGATATATTCGATCCTAACATGGTGCGCACTGAAGGCACACAAAATTTTGCTCAATCGAAAGGTAAATTAAAATTGGTACATGTCTATCAACGTATAAATTACTTTATTGTGAAGTTAACATCCGTTATAGGCGGGTGTTGATTCTGATCTTAAGCAATAAATGGGATTCCTGGCCAAAGGAACTACGAAATCTAAAACGCAACAGAAATACGGAAAAATAATCTTTTGCTGAAATAAGAATTTCTTATCGCAAATTCGGCGATTATAAACTAAAAACCGGACTTCGCAATGATGTGTGGGATCGAAATATCAGGACGAGATTATCTCGATACACGAATCCTTACTTCATTGCAACACAGAATAACTGAAACTATGTATAATAATACTATATATATATATATATATATATATATATATATATATATATATATATATATATATATATATATATATATATATATATATATATATAAAACAGCAGATGCATGTGTGCGTAAATATTTAACAGGTAAACTCTTAAACTAGTTGTCACATAACACTAAAATTAACAGGAAATAGTAATTATACACCCAGGATGGTTTATAACGAGTAAAACCTTTGCTTGGATTGATAAATAATAGACATATATCTGCAAATTGAAATCCGAAATGTTAATTTCAACTGGGTGACATGTTTTTGTTTCTTTCTGCGAATGCTCACATAAAATGCATTTCTCCAGGTCTTTTAATATTTCGGCTTCATTATGTTTCTCTCAGTAGAGAACACGGTTGTAACTCTGAATGCTTTGGTTTCAATTCTAGTTGATTGCATCGATCATTTTATTTTATTTACTTTGCCATCATATCTTTGTAAATGCGAATATCTGCATAATTTTTGATATTTTTAAACATATTTTACGGCACACGGAATCAAAATATTTATTTACAAGCTTGGAAAATAAAACTTTTCTTTTTAATTTCTTACAGATTTTTTTACTGTCTTTTAAGATGATAAATATTTTTTGTCCGAAATCTTTCATAAATGAAGACAAATTCATTGAAAATAAAATTATACATTTCTTACGTAAATCTTATAACACAGAGGACAAATTCTAAGTACAGTTTTTGATAGTTGTCAGGTTCCTACGTTTTTATTTTCTTTCTTTATTATTCCAAGCAATGTGTTAATATTGCTCGAGATTCTGAAATTGTCTTTTTTTTTAGTTTTCCTTACATACACTGAATTCAAATACTTTTAAGAAAGTTATGATAACACAAAATAGAAGTTTATTTTTTAACAAAATAGAAATTTTCGTAACTAATAAAATATAAATAATCATTCAATTTTAAAATTATTTATGCGCATGCATGACGGCTTTCCGATTAAACACCTCCAATCTCCTCGTTAAGAACGGCTATTAGAATAAACACCCCGAATCTTCCCATATAAATGACGGCTTTCGGAATAAACACCCAAACCCCCCAATGTTAAGAACGCCTTTCGGATTAAACACCACTAACCTGTGTATGTTAAGAACAGCTTTCGGAATAAACACCCCATCTTTTCTATTTGAGAAGTGAAAAAATATTTGCTATGTCGTCTGCTTCAGTTACACTCATGCGCATTACTAATTAATCGCTTGTGAAAACAACATGTCTGCCAGGGATTACATTAGCTTTTACGCTGGATATCATATATTTTTATAGCTGGTAAATGATTTATCAGCATCAAATTTAACTGTGATCTTCGTTGTCAGCATACTCGAAATAAATAGAAATCGACATTTACAGTCCAAAACCTGTGATGAGACTGAAATCAACCAACGAAAGGTTGATACGAATTCAGTCGTTCAAACATTCTCTTTCCTATTATTTTTAAACGAAATTCAATAAAATTTGAATTTGCTTAAAAACAAGAAATTTTATAAAATGTATGTTCATTAACCCGCATCGATTGAAGTACCAAGCGCCAGTTGTCAAATCATTACAATAGTGTTACAATATTGTAATGACTTGACAACTGCCGCTTGGTATAATTCTTTTCGTTTTACATCGTATTCTGAAATCATCCTACACCACAATATTACATTATTAATATTTAATTATGATATTACTCTAAGTTACGCTTACGTTATAGTCTGCAATAAGAAGTTTATCTATCAAACAAAATGATGCTGTCTTTGGGAACTTAACGCTTGATTCTGTCCCAAATTCTTTCTTTCCATTAAAAATGTGATCTTCAAATCCGGCACTTCTGCAATACTGCGTGGTAACTACGTTTTTGGTTTTCAGTTTGAAGAATATTTTATCGGGACACATTTATTTGATGATCACTTTGATGTAGCACTTTTCTGAAATCACCTCCTTTTCATTGGCACTGGTTCAATGATATTGAATAGAGATCTTCAATTGCGCAAATTACCATGTGGTCATACGGAAAATTCAGTTGGTGACAAGATGACTAGGATTTTCTCAGATATTCCTAAAAATTTCCGCAATATCGAATGGCTTCGTGAAAGAGTCATCTTGGTCCCTAGAAATGATTCTGTTGATATGATCAATTATAATCATTTTCAAGCGTTATCAATCCATTGATTGTGTTATTCATGAAGACCAGGCAGTAGAATTTGCTGTAGAATTCACTAGAACCGCCTGGAATGACACACAAAAACCTAATATTGAAGGAAAGAAACTCCAGTTATATTATTAAGAAATGTTGATCCACTTAAACTGTATAATGGCGCACGATTAGCAATAAAATCTTTGAAAACTAATGTTCTGGAAGTCATTATATTAAAGGTGAAACTGCGTTAATTCCTCGGATTCCCCTTATTTCTTCTGACATACCATCAATTATATCGTGAAAATAACACTTTTTAAACCAAACTTTCAGTGTCTAAAAGAGAAAAAAATAAACTTTTCGAATAGGTTTTCGCATAGACTAGTCACGGCCAAAACGGAAAGAGGGAATAAGTATTTTTTGACGGAGTCTCCCTTAACAAATCTACCAAAAATTAAGGAATTATACAATCAATACGAAATTTTCACTGATTATTAAGTTAAGAATGAACTTTTTAACGGTGTGTACGGTGTATTATTTTTACATAATCGATATTTATGTCTACAAAACCATGCTTCTTTATTTGTGGTTGCAAATATACTTAAAATAATAGGCCGAAACTGAAACAGATATATTGTATAGTCGTAAGGGTGGGGATTATAGATAAAACAAACAAAAAATAACTATAAACGTATCAAATTTTAGGGTTGAAAATCCGAATTTTAAATGTGTTGATTGTTTCACCTTTTGTGTTTTAAAGTGTGAAATTCGTTGAATATGGTAATAATTTCGGTTCAGGTTAGCAATGTATATATATATATATATATATATATATATATATATATATATATATATATATATATATATATATATATTCAATTATTTTTCTGAAAAACAATACTTTAAAATCTTTGAAAAATGTGTTAATAATTTTATTTTAGTGAGCCCAATATTGCTAATCTTCCATTAAATGAGAAATGCTTTAAAAATCGATACTAATAAAAAAAAATCAATAAATAACTCTGAATTCTGCTAAAAATACGATAATTTCTTTCAACAATTTGTTGTTAAGTAATATTACCTTACCTATGGTAGACCAAAAGCTCTACAAATAGTTGTTCGTATTTACAAACAGTTGTTATCTGCCTCTTTGCCTTTTGCTGTGACTTGCGCTTGACTTAGTTTAAAGTGCGGGGGACTTGAATTTACCACACTATATTGCCCAGAAACACTTGGTTCTGATGGCAAGACAGGGTCAAGACAACCAAGCGTGATACTAGATGTAGGTAGGAGTTATCTCCAACACATATGGTGCATAGCCTTCCCAAAATTTTCATCTATTTGGTACTGGCTAGCCTCATCATTGCTTAACTTCAGGGGTTATGTATGCAACAAACATATATGTAAATGTATCGCTTATGAAAAGAGAATTAAACCTTTTAAAAGTTGATTCCTCACTTAATCGACAAAAAGAAACGTTAAAAATACATAGAAATGTAGGAGACAAAATTAACTTCATTTATTCTTGTAAAGGCTACCGCAGTTTCTTCCAAACTATCATTAAATTTGGGATTTTTAATTTCGCCACGCGAAATCTATAGAATGAGATAAAAGATGGAATTATTTGGAATTCATTTACTTATACTATTATTTGCCTAATCTTTATAGCAAATCTTATTTAGACAAAAAAATAATTGAAAACCTTTTTTAAAAAATTTAAATGGGTTATCTCTCGAGACAAAAATGGCGGTGAGTGGTGTGTTTGTGAGAAAAATGTTAATTTAAAATTCTATTAAAACTAGTAGAAACTTTTTATATTATTCGGTTTTCATATGATACAATTCTTTCTGTAATATAAAGTTGCTCAAGAATAAAAGATCTTAATAGATTTTAATTCGTTTTAAATAACAAAACCAACTTAGTTTTTCTTCCATTTCTTTGACCGTGCCTAGCATAAACGATCTCGTAAGCCGGCAACTTTTCGAGGAGTCAGTTGTATAATTCCCTCCTGGTAGCGGACATCACATAATAGATATAGAGTAGAGGCCTGGATACTGTACTTTCGGAACTGTCTGATAAGGGAGACACAAACTGGATGAATATTTTATTTATTCATATTTTTTTTTTTTACATTTTCACCCCAAACAAGGCACATTGCCACTTTGGTGTAGGGGGCTACTATCAGTAGCAACAACTACTGGGGTACTATTTAGTGATTTGGGCAGTAAGATGTCGGTTGATGTTACACTTGAATTTCTGCACGTCAGTATAGTTGTGGAAGCAGGGACCTGGAATGGAATTCCAAAGTCTAGAGGTTCTGGGGAAGAAACTACTGGAGTAGAAAGATCTTTTACATCTAGGGATCTCTACTTTGTGGGGGTGGGATTTAACTGTCTGTCGGGTTTGTCGAGGGTGTTTACGTCGTGGAGGCACAAGTGCTTGCAGTTCGTCAGAGCATTCACTATTAAAATACTTGTAGAACAGGCAGAGGGATGCAACATTTCGTCGATGGGACAGTGGCTGAAGCTTAGATACAAGTGCAGGGCCTATTAGATTGACGACTCTCTTTTGAACCTTGTCTAGGAGCGAGAGACTAGTAGCAGATGCACCAGCCCAAATATGACAGCAATACTCCATACATGGGCGAATGTTGGCCTTATAGAGGTACAGGGTACTTTCGGGTGTTAGTAGTTTTCTAGCACGGTAGAGAGAGCCTACGTTTTTCGAAGCAGCCCTGGCAACGCTTTCAATGTAATTGTTCCAACTCATGTTTCCAGTGAACGTTAGGCCAAGGAGTTTGAAAAATGTACTCTCAGATAAAGGGCAGTTGGCCATTGCTATTGGTGGTAGAGAAGGTTTCTTGTAATTATTGAAGGAAACTAGTTTCGTCTTGACGGCATTGAACGTTACCATCCATTTTTGTCCCCCAGGAATGAGTGTTAGGTAAGAAAATCGAAAACCTCCTCCAGCTATGAGTAATATAATAGCACCTGTTCAACTAATCGTCAACAATGAATCATTTACAACAGTTGAATTGTGATACCGCATAGACACGGATGGTTTGTGAAACAGCCAAACGATGTCATCTAGTGTACTACTCTGCTGAAACATTTGATAACTAAACACAGTGAGAGATAAGTGTGTTCATATATGCAGAATAAAATGCCAGTCTAAATAGGCATTGCTATATCTGCATGCGTGTGTATGTGTATCTGTGTGAGAGAGATAGCAAAAGATAGATAGTGAAACTGACTTTTCGTATCAACAATTCCGAAAAGTTTCCAGGCTGTTTTGGAAGAATGAACAATCGTCGCCAACAATTTCATAGCCTATCCACGCTCACTGCAGACGGTAAAATTCACCTGGGAGAAATGGGGTTAAAACGCTATGGCCTTATTTCGTATGCATTGACTTCAAATCCCCATGACGAGTTCTTTCGATGTCAGTTGAATTGCAAAGGAAGATAGTTCATAACTTTTCCCCCATGTTGATTCTTCTTGGTGTAATGCTTTTCTCTTTCTCGCACTCTCTTCATTCTGTCATGTTTTTGTCTGCACTATTATTTTTTCTCTTTACAATCTCTCTCTCTCTCTCTCTCTCTCTCTCTCTCTCTCTCTATCTATCTATCTATCTATCTATTTCAAAGACGTTTTATCTGTTTGTCTGTCTGTCTGTCTGTCTGTCTGTCTGTCTGTCTATCCCTTTCCTTCTCTCCCTTACACACTTTATGTTTTCTATCTTTTCTATTTTCATTTTTCGATCTGGTAATGCAACTATGGATTTTTATTTTACTTCCCTCTCTTTCTCTTCGGCTCTTATTCTTTATATCTACTTGATCACCCCCTCTATGCAATTAATCATTTCTTATTGTAGTTTGTCTGTTTGTCTTTTATCACTTTTCTTTCATCTAACCAGACATATTTTACTTTTGTATTATATTTATCATCTAATGTTCACTCTCGCTCTCTCAGGTACTCACTGACTTTCTCTCTCTCTCTACTCACCTAATTGTTGTATTCTTCATTTGACTTAATTTTCCAGCACCACTATCTCTTTCACACACACATCCTCTATTCTCCTATTTTCTCTCTCTCTCTCTCTCTCTCTCTCTCTCTCTCTCTCTCTCTCTCTCGACCACTTGGTACGTTATTATTTCTATATTTTCCACTTAAAATCTAATTTTGTAATTATTTAATCTAATTGTGTTCACTTATAAATTTACCCATTTATTATTCCCGCTATCGCCTTATTGTTTCTATTATTCAACCACTGACTGACTTGCACAATCATGTTGAAACTCTTGTTCTTGTCAGATCACCGGTTAAGCAACGGCATTCGGGAAGGCGTGGCGCTGTATTTACCAGGTTGGGAAACTGGCCCGGTCTATTCTTCTCTCGAGGGTAGATGGGTCTCTTAAGCTGTGGTAAGCAACCCATCTAGTGATGGCGTCACGATAAAAAATACTCTTGATAGCCCTGGCGCATGTTACGTTTATGTTTGTTTTTAGTATAGAACAATACTGATGTCACATTTTGTGAAATATTGCCGAGTAACTTTGGCATTATTTGTAGGCAACAGACAAGATTCTTCTTTACAAAACTTCCCACATGTAGAACACATTCCCTGCAGTTTACAACATGGCCGTCTTCGTATCGAATATCAACAAGTCATAAATGGCAGTAATAACTAATATCATTTTGTTCATTTCAATAAAATTTTGTAATCCTCTCGTAATATGCTTCGTCATTTAACTGACAATCCATTAAACTTATTAAAACTTTTCCTTCAGTTGCTTTTCGCCTTGATATATATTTACCCATTAGTAAAAACGAACAAAAACGTTCAATTATTATATAGATAGTAGATAAAATACATTTTAATAGCGCAATAAACTGGATATTTTATTATTTCAATTTTTAAATAATACGCCTCATTTGTCTTATAGGTGCTGAATTTAATTGGCTATATTATGTGTCAAAAACGTTATATTTGTCGGGAAACAGCCAAAAGAAACTAAACATTTTAATAAAGTTATTTTGCCTGATATTTTATTTTACTTTCTTTTTTTTTCTTTTTTTTGTAAATAAGACGAAATGAACTAAAGATTTGTTCCAGCTGTGTTATCTGTCTACGCAAAAATTACATTATTTTCTAGCGTCTGCCAGACACCATAGACAGGTTTCCGATCGTTGGAGCATAATTAACACCTTGTGCGAAATCGAGATCATGCCTGGATACGATATACTCGTGCTTTTTTCGTAATTAAATCAAGTAGCGTTTAAAATAGCATCGCCTTACATACATATATTTGAAAAACCGAAATAAAAGTTAAAAATAAATTCGAGCCAAATGGTTTTAAAATATGATGGTACATTTCTATCGTCTGACGTTATCACGAAAATAGTGTTCGTGAAACAACTGCTCTGAAAATGTATGGAATCGAGATAATAGTTCGCTAAAAGTTTGACTTTTAAACCAATTCGTGAAAACTACTCGACTGAAATCTTTGACACTTTCTGTTCTTATATTTTCGATTTCCGAAAAATAGTTAGGCATTTTTTTTTTAAATATGTAGTGGCCGATTATCGACATCGCGTGGAAAATATTTAACGCACATTTATATAACTTTGTGGATATATGTCTCAGACATATTAGTTCTAAGCTTTTTAAATAGGTTTTATGAAAGAAAAAAATTACAAGACCGTAGTTGAATGGAGACGTAAATGGATGCTGTTATTTAATGCGAGTAAGATTAAGCTACTCTCCTTTAACAATTATAAGAAACCTCCCCAACCACGGATATCTATGACAAATAACACCTTGCTCGAGAACTCCCCCTTCAAACACATTGGCTTAACATTCACAGGAAATATGAACTGGAACAAATACATTGAGTACATTGTGAAGGCTTCTGCAATGAATGTGGGATCCCTCTATCGTGCTAGAAACTGCTCACACCTGAGAGTATCCTGTACCTCTATAAGGCCACCATTCGCCCATGTATGGAGTAGTGTTGCCACATCTGGGCTAGTGCATCTACCACTAGGCTCCCCTTTTCCAATCTAATAGGTCCCACTTTCTCAACTGCCCGATCACCACAATGTTGCATCTCTGTCCCTGTTTTACAAGTATTTTAATGGAATGTGCTCTGGTGAACTCATTGCACTCGGGTCCCATCGACGGACATACCCCTGACAAACCCGTTTAGCAACACAATTACACCCCTTCACTGTTGAGGTCCCTAAATGTCAGAAATGTTTTTACTCAAATAGCTTCTTCCCTAGAACAGCGAGACTTTAGAATTCTCTTTCTGTTGCCTTCTTCTCAAACTGTATTGTTATGCAGAAATTCAAATGTAATGTAAATCAACATCTGAATCTTTCTTAGGCATCGTCCCAATTAGTAGCCCTGTACGTCCGAGTGGCAATATGTCTTGTTATGGCGTTACGGTGAGTAATAAATAGGTAAATAAATAAGCCGAAAATCGGTGGCTGTCAGGTGAAAGTTACCCGGCAATATCTTTAAAGATTTCATTACATGTTTTTCAATTAGAGATAGCTTTAGGCCTCTTATGTACGTTGTCACCAATTGGAATTACGGTGACAAAATGCCTAGCCCGTCATCGATTTCTCTTCACGGATCGATCTTTCAGACTCGTTTTCTAACTGTTACTAAGGAAACAGTTTTTGTGGGTGTGGAGGAGAATAGAGTAAACAATTTCTATTTTTATTCTTGGCGTTTTTTTATTTAAAACTTATTTTTATTTTATTTTCTTTCCTTACTATTGACTCTATAATACCTATGGACCCACCCTCCTCCTATTGCTTCACCATAATATTTGAAAACTGTAAAGAGTGCTATATAAAATTGAGAGCATTCTTTAAGAATTATCGGCACCATGTGCTCTTATATTAAATGATTATAAATAATTGTATTGAAAGTGAATTTATCAGAATTCAAAGCGTGAGTAAGATTTATGAAATATAATCATAAAAATAATTTATTAAATAACCATAAAAATAATTTATGTAATAATCATAAAAAATAATTTATGAAATAATCATAAAAAATAATTTATGAAATAATCATAAAAATAATTTATGAAATAACCATAAACATAATTTATGAAATAACCATAAACATAATTTATGAAATGACCATAAACATAATTTATGAAATAACCATAAAAATAATTTATGAAATAATCATAAAAATAATTTATGAAATACTCATAGAAATAATTTATGAAATAATCATAAAAAATAATTTATGAAATAATGATAAAAATAATTTATTAAATAACCATAAAAATAATTTATGAAATAATCATGAGAATAATTTATGAAATAATCATAAAAATATTTTAATAAATAATCATAAAAATAATTTATGAAATAATCATAAGATAATTTATGAAATAATCATAAGAATAATTTATGAAATAATCATAAAATAATTTATGAAATAACCTTAAAATAATTTATGAAATAATCATAAAAATAATTTATGAAATAATCATAAAAACAATTTATGGAATAATCATAAAAATAATCTATGAAATAATCATAAAAATAATTTATGAAATAATCATAAAAATAATTTATGAAATAACCATAAAAATAATTTATGAAATAATCATAAAAACAATTTATGGAATAATCATAAAAATAATCTATGAAATAATCATAAAAATAATTTATGACATAATCATAAAAACAATTTATGGAATAATCATAAAAATAATCTATGAAATAATCATAAAAATAATTTATGAAATAATCATAAAAATAATTTATGAAATAATCATAAAAACAATTTATGGAATAATCATAAAAATAATCTATGAAATAATCATAAAAATAATTTATGAAATAATCATAAAAACAATTTATGGAATAATCATAAAAATAATCTATGAAATAATCATAAAAATAATTTATGAAATAACCATAAAAATAATTTATGAAATAATCATAAAAACAATTTATGGAATAATCATAAAAATAATCTATGCAATAATCATAAAAATAATTTATGAAATAATCATAAAAATAATTTATGAAATAATCATAAAAATAATCTATGAAATAATCATAAAAATAATCTATGAAATAATCATAAAAATAATCTATGAAATAATCATAAAAATAATCTATGAAATAATCATAAAAATAATCTATGAAATAATCATAAAAATAATTTATGAAATAATCATAAAAATAATCTATGAAATAATCATAAAAATAATTTATGAAATAACCATAAAAATAATTTATGGAATAATCATAAAAATAATTTATGAAATAATCATAAAAATAATTTATGAAATAATCATAAAAATAATCTATGAAATAATCATAAAAATAATTTATGAAATAACCATAAAAATAATTTATGGAATAATCATAAAAATAATTTATGAAATAATCATAAAAAGAATTTATGGAATAATCATAAATATAATCTATGAAATAATCATAAAAATAATTTATGAAATAATCATAAAAATAATTTATGAAATAATCATAAAAATAATCTATGAAATAATCATAAAAATAATTTATGGAATACTCATAAAAACAATTTATGGAATAATCATAAAAATAATCTATGAAATAATCATAAAAATAATTTATGAAATAATCATAAAATAATTTATGAAATAATCATAAAAATAATTTATGAAATAATCATAAAAATAATTTATGGAATAATCATAAAAACAATTTATGGAATAATCATAACAATAATCTATGAAATAATCATAAAAATAATTTATGAAATAATCATAAAAATAATTTATGAAATAATCATAAAAATAATCTATGAAATAATCATAAAAATAATTTATGAAATAATCATAAAAATAATTTATGAAATAATCATAAAAATAATTTATGGAATAATCATAAAAACAATTTATGGAATAATCATAAAAATAATCTATGAAATATTCATAAAAATAATTTATGAAATAACCATAAAAATAATTTATGAAATAACCATAAGAATAATTTATGAAATAATCATAAACATAATTTATGAAATAACCATAAAAATAATTTATGAAATAATCATAAACATAATTTATGAAATAATCATAAGAATAATTTATGAAATAACCATAAAATAATTTATGAAATAACCATTAAATAATTTATGAAATAATCATAAAAATAATTTATGAAATAATCATAAAAATAATTTATAAAATAATCATTAAAAATAGTTTATGAAATAATCATAAAAATAATCTATGAAATAATCATAAAAATAATTTATGAAATAACCATAAAAATAATTTATGAAATAATCATAAAAATAATTTATGAAATAATCATAAAAATAATTTATGAAATAATCATAAAAATAATTTATGAAATAATCATAAACATAATTTATGAAATAACCATAAAAATAATTTATGAAATAATCATAAAAATAATTTATGAAATAATCATAAGAATAATTTATGAAATAATCATAAAATAATTTAGGAAATAACCTTAAAATAATTTATGAAATAATCATAAAAATAATGTATGAAATAATCATAAAAATAATTTATGAAATAATCATAAAAATAATTTATGGAATAATCATAAAAAATAATTTATGAAATAATCATAAAAAATAATTTATGAAATAATCATAAAAATAATTTATGGAATAATCATAAGAATAATTTAATAAATAATCATAAAAAAAATTCATGAAATAATCATAAAAATAATTTATGAAATAACCATAAAAATAATTAATGAAATAATCATAAAAAATAATTTATGAAATAACCATAAAAATAATTTATGAAATAATCATAAAATAATTTATGAAATAATCATAAAAATAATTTATGAAATAATCATAAAATAATTTATGAAATAACCTTAAAATAATTTATGAAATAATCATAAAAATAATTTATGAAATAATCATAAAAATAATTTATGAAATAATCATAAAAATAATCTATGAAATAATCATAAAAATAATTTAATAAATAATCATAAAAATAATTTATGGAATAATCATAAGAATAATTTAATAAATAATCATAAAAATAATTTAATAAATCATCATAAAAATAATTTATGAAATAATTATAAAAATAATTTATGAAATAATCATAAAAAATAATTTATTAAATAACCATAAAAATAATTTATTAAATAATCATGAAATAATTTATGAAATAATCATAAAAAATAATTTATGGAATAATCATAAAAAATAATTTATGAAATAACCATAAAATAATTTATGAAATAATCATAAAAAAAATTTATGAAATAATCATAAAAATAATTTATTAAATAATCATAAAAAATAATTTATGAAATAATCATAAAAATAATTTATGAAATAACCATAAAAATAATTTATGAAATAATCATAAAAAATAATTTATGAAATAATCATAAAAAATAATTTATGAAATAATCATAAGAAATAATTTATGAAATAATCATAAACATAATTTATGAAATAATCATAAAAATAATTTATGAAATAATCATAAGAATAATTTATGAAATAATCATAAAAATAATTTATGAAATAATCATAAAATAATTTATGAAATGACCTTAAAATAATTTACGAAATAATCATAAAAATAATGTATGAAATAATTATAAAAATAATTTATGAAATAATCATAAAAATAATTAATGAAATAATCATAAAAAATAATTTATGAAATAATCATAAAAATAATTTTTGGAATAATCATAAGTATAATTTAATAAATAATCATAAAAATAATTTATGAAATAATCATAAACATAATTTATGAAATAATCATAAAAATCATTAATGAAATAATCATAAAAAATAATTTATGAAATAATCATAAAAATAATTTATGAAATAATCATAAAAATAATTTATGAAATAATCATAAGAATAATTTATTAAATAATCATAAAAAATAATTTATGAAATAATCATAAAAATAATTTATGATTATTTCATAAAAATAATTCATTAAATAATCATAAAAAATAATTTATGAAATAATCATAAAAAATAATTTATGAAATAACCATAAAAATAATTTATGAAATAATCATAAAAATAATTTATGAAATAATCATAAAAATAATTTATGAAATAACCATAAAAATAATTTATGAAATAATCATAAAAATAATTAATGAAATAACCATAAAAATAATTTATGAAATAATCATAAACATAATTTATGAAATAATCATAAAAATAATTTTTGAAATAATCATAAAAATAATTTATGAAATAATCATAAAAATAATTTATTAAATAATCATAAAAATAATTTAATAAATAATCATAAAAATAATTTATGAAATAATCATAAACATAATTTATGAAATAATCATAAAAATAATTTATGAAATAATCATAAAAAATAATTTATGAAATAACCATAAAAATAATTTATGAAATAATCATAAAAATAATTAATGAAATAATCATAAAAAATAATTTATGAAATAACCATAAAAATAATTTATGAAATAATCATAAACATAATTTATGAAATAATCATAAAAATAATTTTTGAAATAATCATAAAAATAATTTATGAAATAATCATAAAAATAATTTATTAAATAATCATAAAAATAATTTAATAAATAATCATAAAAATAATTTATGAAATAATCATAAACATAATTTATGAAATAATCATAAAAATAATTTATGAAATAATCATAAAAAATAATTTATGAAATAACCATAAAAATAATTTATGAAATAACCATAAGAATAATTTATGAAATAATCATAAAAATAATTTATGAAATAATCATAAAAAATAATTTATGAAATAATCATAAAAATAATTTATGAAATAATCATAAAAATAATTTATGAAATAATCATAAAATGTATTTTTTAAATAATCATAAACATAATTTATGAAATAATCATAAGAATAATTTATGAAATAATCATAAAATAATTTATGAAATATTCATAAAAATAATTTATGAAATAATCATAAAATGTATTTTTTAAATAATCATAAACATAATTTATGAAATAATCATAAGAATAATTTATGAAATAATCATAAAATAATTTATGAAATATTCATAAAAATAATTTATGAAATAATCATGAAAATTAACTTAATAATTTGACAATACATATTTTTGATAAAAATTAGCATCACAATTTATGACTTTCTCTGTAGTTTACTTAAAACTCTCAGTTTATCAAAACTATTGTGTAAAAGTTATGATATGTACATTTTCATGTACAAAATTCTAACGTCCGAATTAGGATTTTATGGACATATTTATGTCAGCAACATTTGATAGTTGAAGGAAAAAGAAACCAATCGAACCTCCCTTGTAACATAGAATGAATCGGGAGAAGCCACATGGTGAAAACCGTCGCAAATAAAAGGTTTCAGAATGTGTGGCGAATACAATTTTTCGCATCGTGTAGTTCGGACTCTATTTTCGGTCAGCTGCAGAGCTTGTTCAATGTGAAATCGCATTTAATCGGAGTGATTGTTTACTCGGAACAAATCATAATCAAGAGATAATCGCTAAGTAACTTGAAAGAAAATTAAAGAAAAAGATGGAGACAGAAAGAAATAAACCAGAAATAGAGTAATCGAACATTACCCGTGATCGAAGGATGAGATGAATTCAGTACAAACTCAATCGATTCGAAATTGAA
Organism: Euprymna scolopes; assembly: GCF_053919585.1. Classification (NCBI taxonomy): domain Eukaryota; kingdom Metazoa; phylum Mollusca; class Cephalopoda; order Sepiida; family Sepiolidae; genus Euprymna; species Euprymna scolopes. The sequence goes on along the minus strand of NC_136500.1, from coordinate 97,254,747 downwards.
GATCTACCGCAGATGCTTAAACACCTCGATTTTGATGGGATTCTTCGCTCACCATTGATACACGTTTTTCGCACAATTCACTAACTGTTACAGAAGAAAAATCTTCATTAATTTCGTTTCATAAGTCTCCATCCCTTTCCATCAATCATTTAGCTGCCATGATCCATCTCAACTACACAAAGTATCATCATTACAGATGTTTTAGTAGAATTAATTTTGGCAAGTTAGTTGTTTGCTGTTACAGCATGCCAACCTTCGTTAGGTCAGTTCATATTGAAATCGAGTGCATATGATTAATTTGTAGTTTAGTTTGTAGGGGGCATTTAGTATGGTGTCTACAAGTGCGCTATGTAAGTACTACCACTACGGGTGGGAGTAGAGCTGGGAGTAAGATTAAATTTGGATTTGACCACTGAACGCAAAATTTAGTCCCTCTATTACAAGAGATATAATTCTAGTACGACGAATTTACGATAATAAATTCACATACGTATTTGTTAAACAAATAAAAGTATTTAATAATTAAATAATCCTCTTCTTAATTGGACTAATTAGTTAATTATCTATGTTAAAATTTCAGTTGAAGTAGAAACTGCGCAGTAATTTCCGCACGGATTGTTGGCTTGATGTACCGCACCCAAAATCTATTACCGTATCAATTCCGTGAATAGTTTCGGAAAAGGTATACTCATATCTATCCTCCGACCAGCTACGGGTAAAAAAGAAGGAAAGTTTAAACCTTCAAACTTCGCGTAGGAGAAGGAAAATCGACACCAGAAGCGCCTGTACTGGGGAATGCCGACTGAGCTGCTTAAGCAGTTTTATAGGCCGCAGTACATTTCTTCCAAAACACCTCATAACTTTGTGTATAAAACATTCATGGAGAGATATGTAAAACATTTGTAAACCACATATATCTAAGTGTGTGTGTGTGTGTGTGTGTGTGTGTGTGTGTGTGTGTGTGTGTGTGTGTGTGTGTGTGTGTGTGTGTGTGTGTGTGTGTTAATATGAGTTGATCCAACAAATCTACTATGTGTATATAATAATGCACATTATCAAATAGAGTTTATTTTAGTAGATGTTTTATTCATACAAATATTTTCGAAACAAATTTGCTGACATGTTTCGACTATTGCCTTTTTTAAGGAAAAACTCTTGTCAGACTGAAATGATAGTGACGGCAAACAGAATGATTTCAGAAAGTAGATAATAAAACATAAAATTTATCTATAGATATAGATATGTAATTAATTTTAGTACATAAAATTCATCTATAGATATACATATGTAATTAATTTTAGTACATAAAATTCATTTATAGATATACATATGTAATTACAGACCGCAATTGAAACGGATGTGTTACACGAATACCGTCGCAAGAACCAACAAAGGCAATAAATAAAAATTCGACTCGACATTTTTTAAGTTCAAATAAAGTGCATTTATTCGTGGTTCTTCTAAAAAAACACATTTCATATATTTTCAGTCTTGCAAAACCTCCAGCCAAGTTTTTCAAATTTTAAAATTTCAATAATTCATCAAAAATAAAACAGAAGATACTACTTAAAGAGTCCAAACTACAAACTTATAAAAATATGTTAGTCAACATGGTTTGTTCTAAATTCATTGATAAAACGAAACAAGCTATTTGCTATGTTAAAACGAGTATGAAATAATATCCCTTACCAGAATGCATAACCGACCAGTAAACTAAAACACCATAAACAGTAAACTACAGTCCCCACAAAGCATCCTTGAGCATAAGAAAATATGACTGACAAAACTGAAAAAAAAATCCAAAGTGAGCGGACAACAAGCAAAAGAACAAACAATTGACTTAGTAATCGGTGCAATATCCCCTTTTTTCAACTTCTCTACCCTCGGCCTGGTTTGTTTTTACATCCTCTTTTGCGACGGCAGTTTTTTGTGGTAACGTTTCTTTTTCTTTTTTTTCCTTCATTTTTACCCTTTAAAAAAAAAGCCTGCTCGTGCCATTCATAATAAAGATAAATGTAATGTAACGTGCCGTTACACTTACACTCTGCTGTTACACTTCAATCTTCTCAGATCAACACGCTGTCTGGCACCGTCGCAATTCAGTAAACCAAGGAAATAAATAAAAATCCGACTCTGCATTTTTTAAAGTTCAAATGAAATGCATTCGTGGTTATTCAAAAACAACGCATTCAATTATATTTCCAAAGTCTTTTCGTACACACATGTGCTTTTAAAAAAAATATTTCTTTCTTCGTCACCTAAATGCTGGCCCTAGCTCTTCGAATTTAAACGCCCATCTTCCTCGAGGCCCAACTTGCTTTTCCCGTCGACCACATGAAGCATTTTTATCTGCCTTTTTCATGCAAGCTCGTGTACAATTGCTAATTTGCATACGTGCTTTAACGCCTGCGGTTGCTCGCTAGCAAAACATCCCTCGGCTGCTTCTGATTCTCTCGCGCTCACACACGCTTTTTTTACATATGTATATATGTAGCCAATAATGGTTTTTATCCATAAAGTATAGATATTTTAACACTATTTTACTTGTACGTTTTTATAAGCACTGAAGTTTTCATTAGATTTGCCTCTAGGAAACTACAGCAATACAACTATAATATATATATATATATATATATATATATATATATATATATATATATATATATATAATGTGTATATATACTAACATTTTACAAATGATTCATCTATTTCTGTGTATGATGATTGAATTTTTCGTGTGCTTATTAATTGTAGTCAAGGTGAAAGTATTAATAACGTTATTCGTTTCTATTTTCAGTTATGTCAGTTTAATTAGACGATATATATATATATATATATATATATATATATATATATATATATATATATATATATATATAATAGTGGTATAGTTTGGTTGCCAAGATGTTGATCCACTGAAGCCGTGTGATTATTAAAGAGTGCTAAATGGAGGACAGAGCAGGTATATTTTATGTTTATTATACATGTGTTGCATATGTGCATACATGTTTAAGTGGAATCTCAATTCAGAGAGGTCAACCTCATTAGATTGAAAGGAAACGACATTGAAACGAAAATCAAGGTTCATTCATTTTGTATATAAAAAATATTTCCGGGTGTGATTTAAACTCTGAAAGAAAAGGGGTTGTATAATTTGTTAATGCTAACAGTCGACGTTAGGAGGAAGGTGTGGCAAAGAATAGGAGTAGGGGTGCGAGAGGAGAGAAGGGAGATAAGCCAATGAAATTGTCGGAGGGATACACTTCTAATGAATAACTATAGTAACTAAAAACAAGTACACCTCTAATGAATAACTATACTAAGCAAAACCTCGACGGGTAGGCTAGCATAAGCAATTTGCACAAATGTTGCCACCCTCTTGTTGCTCTTTAACATCATTTCAAGATTTACCCATTAATACTTAAATAGACGAATGAAAACACAATACGTCACAAACTGGATAAAGTTGAGAGCACTATTTACTTACTGATGAAATACTCAAAACGAATAACTAAAATAACATACTTAAAAATTGAATGTTTATGCATACCTACGATAAGTACAATTTGTTCAAAATGTCACTGAAGGGTTGAAAATCTTTGTCATCCTACCATTAATCATTATTTCTTCTGTATTTCAGATATTTAACAGATAATATTTTGGAAATTAAATTTGGCTAAGTGTAGCATTGAACAACTTATGAAGTCGTAAAATTGTTTTACCAAAATCAGGGGTCAGTTGTTTTGACTCAAAGAGATTATCGACGCCATTTTGATTATAAGACAGCTCAAGTCACAGCAAAATTCGAAACATTGTGCGCCGATTTGAAGAGCAAGAAACAGTACTTGATCTTCTGCGAGCTGGCAGACCTCGAAACGTCATCACAAACGAAAAAAGCAAAGTGCGAGAGGGCGTGGAGCAGCATCCTGAAACATAGATTCGATGAAGTTCCACACAACTTGGGATATGTTGAAGCTCACTACACAATATTCTACATAGTTTTCCTTATGAGGTGCAGCTTGTTCAACACTTAAAGCCTGGAGATTTTTAAACAAGAGTGCAATATGCAGTTCAAATGCAGTTCAATATGCAGTTCAAATGCAAGAACTTGTCCGAAATGACCCACATTTTCTGTAAAAGTTGATTTACTCAGATAAAGCACATTTTCATTTAAATGGATTCGTTGATAAACAAAATTACAGATTTTGGGGCTCTGAAAAGAGCAATTCATCAAAAGCAGTTGCATCCCGCAAAGTGCACTGTATGGTGTGCAGTGACAGAGGAAAAGATTATTTTTATTTTTTTAAGGTCAAGACGAAAATGTTGTCACTGTTACTGGAGAGGGATATCGGACTCTGATTATAGACTTCCTGCACCTACAAGTTCAAAATAGGCCCGAGTTAGGGTTCCAACAAGATGCGACAACAGCACATACGGCGAGAGACACCATGGAGTTTCTCAGGCAATGCTTTTGCGACAACCTTTATCTCTCGCTATGGCAATGCCAATTGGCCACTATGTTCCCCAAACTTGACTAGCCTCGACTGTTTCTTGCGGGGATATCTTAAAGAAAGAGTCTATGTCAACAAACTCAAACCTTGCAAGAATTGAAGAAAAACATTGGGAACGAAATAAGAGAGTTAAATCGCAATCCAGAGATTCTGCAATCTGTCATGAATAATGTTTTGGAAAGATCACAAATATGCGAAGCTGAGAATAGGCAACATTTAGAAGACATTATTTTTCATAAATAAAGATTGTTTGAGTTTTGCGTATATTAAAACATTCCTAAGTCAGATTGTGTTAAAATTACAGAAAGATATCATCAAAAATAGAGAATCTATTTAAGTGTTCAGTGACTTTTTGGACACTCTGTATTTTCATGGGTTATCTTATATAATGGAATTAAACGCATACTTGATTTTAAGCAATAACTAAGTACTTTTACTGGATGATTAATGTCAATTGGGTTTTCTACCAATATTGGCGTATCTATGTTGTATGTTGTATTATGTGCATGTTGTATTCTCTGCATGTATACAGTCAAGGAATCCTATCTCTATCACGAAGCATATCAATCCTAGTATTGGGGAAAGTTTAAACATCTCGAATGAAAGAATGGACACCCTTGAAATAATATATATAGAGAGATAGATAGATATGAAAACTTATGCCTGTGCACACTTTAAAATGAAACATGCAACTCCTATGATACCATCTATATTTAAATCATATACAAAGCCTGTATATTTGTGTATAGGTTGTTAATTGAATTATCTGGACGTATGTCATTTTGAAGTAAATGAATAATAAGTGGAGCATGCATGGTTCCCCATGAGTGCTCAGTGAAAGAGGCATAAATTAATGACTAAATTCAGCATTTTCCCTCCCATTTAGTTCCAAAAGTTCCCTGCGGACGTCAAATCCTGGTGAAAATGAACAAACGGTGCAGTTTTAGGTCTTAACATATGGAAATCTGAGTTCTCCACCATGCAAAAAAGAAATGACTAAGTCCATCATTTGCCCCCTCCCATTTAGCCCCAAAATTCTCCAAGGCCTTAACACATTTAAATTTGAGTTCAGCACCATGCAAAACTGATAAGTAGACATACACAGAAAATTTTGGACAAATATGGACAAATAGTTCTAGAAATGGAGTGTTTTTGTTTTTTTAGCCCTAGAAGAGCCCTTGTGCACACCCAACAGTTATCGCGAAGTATAGGCAAACAAAATTATATAGAAATCAGTTAGTTACACAAACTAAACGTGCCTTTTTTCTTTCAGAGTTTAAATCACATCGGGATACATCTTTTATATACAAAATGAATGAACCTTGATTTTTATTTCAATGTTGTTTCGTTTTCTTGGTCTGATGAGGTGGGTCTCTCTGAATGGAGAAACATTTATGCATATATGTAACCAATAATGTTTGTATAATAAACATACTATATATATATATATATATATATATATATATATATATTAAATATTAAGAGAAAATTATAGATAGATATATAAATACCCGTTCACATACACCTTTCACGATAAAGCGTTGTCCGTTGGCGTTGTTCGTTGTCGATGCAATTGCTCGATTCTATCTAATTCTGGGTTCTAGCTTTATCGTGAAAGGTGTATGTGAACGGGTATTTATATATCTATCTATAGTCTCCTCTTAATGTTTAATGTGTGTAGAAAAAGCGGTTCATCCTTCATAGGGACGTGATGTCCCTCAACACATAAGTTGTTCCGAAATCGTGTCTGGGGAGTCGGCTAATTTCAGTTAATGTTTGTAGATGTGATACATAACAGCAGTAACTATCTTAGTTGTATAGGACGCGTTGCTTGTCACATCGTAGAATGTAGAACTGGATAAAAAAATATAAGAATTTAAAAAATGGAGGCATAGCTAATAGATTGCGCCGTGGCTCATATGGTTAGGTCGTCAGTATTGCACACTTAATGAGTGCGACGACCTGGGTTCCCGCCTATGTCGGAGCACGTCACTGATGAAATGCAATACATCGAAACTCACTTTGGGTCTGGCGTTGTCCGTTGTCGATGCAATTGCTCGATTATCTAATTCTAGGTTCTAGCTTTATCGTGAAAAGTGTATGTGAACGGGTATATATATATATATATATATATATATATATATATATATATATATATATATATATGAGCAAATAGTTAATAAAATATGTTAAAAACACTTTGAAATGAGTTAAAAACATATTTAATCTGAAAAGGAAACACTAGATAAATGGATAGTCCTTAATCCGCGGAGTTTCGACGAAATACTTTCCTTCTTATACTTTCCTTTATATATATATTATATATATATACCACCATATATATCTATATATCTATAAAAGTGAACGTGTCTGTCTGTCTGTCTGTGTGCCTGTGTGTCTGTCTGTGTACATTTCCCTACGCAATAACTCTGTCAATTTTTAGTCTATAGACTCGAAATTTGAAATACCGGGTAATAAGATTTGGGAAAATCGATGTGACGGGTGTCAGCCAGAAATTTTGCTGTTAAGGGGTCAAATTTCAACGATTTGATCTTTAAGAACTCTACCAAACTCCTCCGACAATTTTGGGTCTAGACACTTGAAATTTTAGATATAGGTTCCTTGAACATGGATCTAACTTAATAAAGTGATTTGAGCCCGAAACAATAAATTTTAAGGGGTCATAATAGGGGTCAAAGTTTTAAAAAATTAACCATTTTTTTGTTTTTTTTGCTTTTTTTGCACAGCATACACCTCCAAACACCCGAGCAAGGGGTCAAAGTTCAACGATTTGACCTTTGAGAATTCTACCAAACTCCTCCGACAATTGTGGGTCTAAACACTTGAAATTTTAGATATAGGTTTCTTGGACATGGATATAACTTAATAACTTGATTTGAGTCCAAAAGAATAAATGTTAAGGGGACATAATAGGGGTCAAAGTTTAAAAAAATTGACCGCTTTTTCTTTTTCTTTTTTTTTCTCAACATACACCTCCAAACACCCGGGCAACGCCGGGCTGAAATGCTAGTATATATATATATATATATATATATATATATATATATATATATATATATATATATATACCACCATATATATATATATATATATATATATATATATACCACCATATATATATATATATATATATATATATATATATATATATATACACTTGTGCCCGATATTATTCATACCCCACCTTGAAAATTGAGTTTATTATGTGTAACTTTGTAAGAATTTATTGTTTACGTCCATATTGATACATATTCTTAATAAACCTCTTCTGATCATTTTCGTCATTTTAAAATCTCGGGATACTCGTAATAAAAGAAATATACAGCTATTTATAAAATCTGCAATGTTCAAAAATAATCATACCCCCTTATTTTTTCAGTATTAATCGAATTTCTGACTGTTTGTTTCCTGTTTGATTCTTATTTTGAATGCTTTTATACAACCTTTGATTAATTTCATTTCGTTTTTTGCATTTTTCAGAAATTAAAATGATATCAACTGAAAACCAATAAAAGAATAAAAATTATTAGAATGGGGAAGAAAAAAGAGCTTAGTAATGATCTTAGGACTAAAATTGCGAATTCACATAAGGATGGTTTAGGTTACAAGTCAATTTCCAAGAAATTTGAGGTCCCTACAGCAACAGTACAGAGCATCATCAAAAAATTCCAGAGCCACCACACAACAAACAACTTGATTGGTAGAGGAAGGAAAAGGAAACTGTCTGCTAGAGCCACCAGGAATATTGTAAGAAGTGTTAATGCAAATCCAACCACCACTACTAAGGACATTTTAGAAAATCTGGAGTCTTCTGGCATAAAAATATCAAGGCAAACATTGCAAAGGACTCTGCATGAAAATGGTCTGAAAGGAAGAAGACCAAGAAGGACTCCATTGCACACCGGAAAACACCTTGCAGCACGTCTAAAGTTTGCTAGGACCCATGTGAATTCTCCAGAGTCCGTTTTCTCAAGTATTTTGTGGACTGACGAAACAAAAATTGAATTGTTTGGCCATATGGATGCTTCTTACGTTTGGAGGAAGAAAGGAGAAGCTTACAACCCAAAGAACACCATACCCACGATGAAACATGGTGGTGGTAGCCTAATGTTTTGGGGCTCCTTTTCGGCTAGTGGTCCAGGTAGTTTGGTCAAGATAGATGGAACCATGAAGAAGGAGCAATATTTGGAGATACTCCAGAAAACATTAGACAGGATGCGGAGAATCTCAATTTAGGACCAAATTGGGTCCTTCAACAGGATAATGATCCAAAACATACTGCCAAAATAGTCAAGAAATGGTTTGAGGATAATCAAATTAATGTTTTGGAATAGCCTTGCCAGAGTCCCGACCTGAACCCTATCGGAAACCTCTGGCACATATTGAAAACTGAGGTTAAAAAGCGGAAACCTAGAAATTTGAGGGATTTGGAGAACTACTGCATTGAAGAATGGTCAAAAATCAGTGTTGATGCTTGTAAAAACCTTGTTGATAAATATCCAAAACGGTTACAGGCAGTTATTAAGAATAAAGGGCATGCTATTGACTATTAGTAAGAGAGGTATGAATAATTTTGAACTAGTGCCATTATTGTTTTTCTTTGTATAATGTTTCAAACTTGCATAATTTATTTATTTGTTGAGTTTAAATTAAATGCCTATGCTTGATTTATTGTCTGAAATCCCTTTTAATATTGTCTACCTTCTGGTTTGAGCAATATTCTTATAGAAATCTCAAAGATACGAGGGGTATGAATAATATCGGGCACAAGTGTATATATATATATATATATATATATATATATATATATATATATATATATATATATATATATATATATACCACCATGATTAAACTATAATTTTTAAATACATAGTCCTCGTCCATTTGGAATCTTCGTTAATTTTAAGAGCATCAAAGCTTATCGTACTTTGGAAACTAGAGACTGGAAGAATTTTTCACCAAGTAGAAACAAATATGTACATGATTATACATATAAAATAAATGTATATACAGGGTGACCCCCCCCCCCCAAAAAAAAAGCTAAATGGAGGCCATCTAGAACATATGCTGTAGAACGGAGAAAAAAAGGCCAAAGACCCTTATGTTTTGATGTGATGTTTTGAATATAATAAACTAGTTATGACCAAAGTTTCATTTCATTCGGACAAAACGGTAAGAAACGGGGCCTAATTAGATTTGGGGCCTAATTTTTTGTGTCATCCTGTATATATACACACACACACACACACACACACATATATATATATATATATATATATATGTGTGTGTGTGTGTGTGTGTTTGTGTGTGTGTATGTGTGTGTGTTTGTGTGTGTATATATACATATATATAATAAATCCGTATATATATATTTAAAATAAAAGCATACATACATAATATATATAATCATATATATGTGTATATCTAACATTTACTTATATATATATATATATATATATATATATATATATATATATATATATATATATATATATGCTCATGTATATATTTGTTTCTACTTGGAGAAACATTCTGCCTGTCTCTAGTTTCAAAAGTACGATAAGCCTCGATGCTCATCAAATTTACGAAGATGCAAAACGTTGATAACTATGTAATTAAAAATTATAAATAGTGTGATGATAGTCTCTAATTTATTATTTGCTTATAATTATATAAACAGATATTTTAGTCTCGTGAGACAACATCTCTCTGCTAATGCTTTTACGTGGGAAGTTAATAGTGAATAAACTGTTACGCAATCTCTTACCGCTTAACATGGATATATGGCGTAACAGATATGTCTTTGGTTAACAGTCAATTCCAAATGATAGACTTCTAGATGTTGTGGGCTCAATTCCTACTACAAGTGATAATAATAACAATAAAATTTGTCTTGTTATTGCTGACTGAGTATAAATATCATTAATCCCAGGAATTAAATAAAAACCTTAGTTCGAAATTCTCTATAACTTTCAGAACCCAAATAAAAATTCCAAAGTTCTACTATTTTGTTGCAAAGTTCGAAAAGATGTACCTGAAGAAGGTCGGAGCATCTATCCGTCAAAATATGGGTGATACAAAGACTAAGATGGTAATCATTTAATTAACCAAGCAAAAAGTTCCGAAAATTGTAATTTTATAGTATACTCGTGAATCTTGAACTACCGTATTGTTTGCTGCCTATGTTTAGTTGGCGCGAACTCAGACCCCACGATATTAATGTAAACGAGCAATCGGAAATGTAAAAATAAACTTTAAGTAAAACATTTGCAAATCGGGTCGTATTTCTCTGCGGTTTACTAAATCTTTACTTGTAAAGTAAAAAATTAAGAATAATTGATTTAATGTTATGTAATGGAAAACGAAATTCCAATATAAATATAAAACCACTATTTGTAAATCTTATATTAAATATGAACAAATCATCCCTTATTTTCGGTTCATAGAGTTCAATCACACCGGATAATCACTAAAATATTTCTTCTTTCGCTAGAAATGTTATAATAAACAAATCACCTAATCAAAGCGTGTGCATTAATGTAAAAAACAAATAAAACATATTTACTTTGCAACCAAGTCCAAGTAAAATCAAAATAACGACCTGTTAGTTAACAGAGTTCTCTGCTGATAACTGAACTATAAAACCTAGCAACTATATTTTCTGAAAATTGGTTGATAGCATGTGTAGCGAGAGAGACGTCTTACATGTAAACGAAAGTCGTTCTACTACCCAATGAAAACGCCCAAATGAAAAATGTATAGATAAAAGAAGCTTTCCGACACAGTTCTGATAAACTAATAAATACGAGCAAGAGCGTTAACGAAATAGCAACTGTGCAATAACAAAAAAGTGATCCCCGTTATAAGTCTGTGTCAGTGGCATTAGGTCTCAGTGTGAGATTTCTTGTATGAATAATCATGTTGGAATTTGTCAAGCTGGTCAAATGTAACAATTATTGAAAACTAATGAAATGAACGCATATTTCCCGAAAACATGGTTGCCGAATGTGATTTGCATATGCAGCTTTTGTTCATGAAGTTATAATTACAACAAAGATAGGGAAAGTACACTTTTCTGTAAAAATATCATAAATCATTTATTTAATTTAATGAATTTATTCAACCAAAAGAAAACATTGAATTTTTATATCAAAGACAAGTCCAATGTTTTGCTTTTTACAGTTAAGATGATAAACGTTTTCTGAAGAGAGCAAATAGTTAAACATTCGGTTTAAAATATATCTAGTATGTTGTTTAACCCACCTAGCAAATGTAAGTGGTCGAGGAGTAATTTTTTGTTAGTCTATATAATTACCAAACGTCTAACAAAATATCTACTATTAATATAAATTCTCTTAAATATTTCATCAAAAATGTCCTTATAAAGTCACTTTAAGTTAATCATTATTATTGCTCATCAAATCCTCAACAGTGCAAGTATGATGTATTAGGAAACGATTGAATACTGTTTTTTGTTTGTGAAATCATTTCTGTCATTAAATGCCATATACGAGAGGAGAATTCAAAATTGTTAATTTTAAAATCACATTATTTTAGAAGTTGTATCATTGCTCATTTTTATCTCAAGTAAAATAGTTCAAGCTATTTTTAGTATTTCATTACTCTAATGAGTTTTGTAACATTTAATGTTTATTCTAATACTAGCAGTCGTAATGCACGCATAAATAAATATTTCACTTCAAATGGATTTCTTCTTTATTATTATAGAGCCAATTTTCTAATGATTATTAACCAATATATATTAGATGATTTAAAAAGTTGTTTAAAAAATATGACTTGCGTACTATACGCTAGCATCAAAACCAGACTATTAACGCCCTAGTTGTTATTTATCTCTCCAGCGTCCTTCTTGTCTAACCTACAAACAGATGGATACGTAAGGTTAAAAATTATGCAACTTCGAGCTATGAATGTTTTATTTTGAGCAAGTGCAAAAGAAATAGAAGGTGTAATGTTTTATTCGATTTACTCTGGCAAAGTAAACTGTTTCGTTTTCAGTTTTGACCCTTTAGCAGCAATTTTTGCGAACTAAAAATCAAATCGAAAAGGTGCCACGTGTGCAACTACCCTATATGTCAAATTTCAACTCTGAACCAAACATTCAGAACTGGTAGAGGCTTTTCGCACAGTAAATTAATGCTCGTTTTTCAACTGATAATACTAAGTAGATATCCTTCGTGTAGTCGATCGCATATGCATGACTAAGTATAATAAAAAAGTTCGTTTTACTAAATTCTAAATAGAAAAAGGAACGCTTTTAATATTAATATCAGAGCAAGACAAAATCTTAACTTTCTACCTATTTCCCAAGTCTCGTGTCTGTTGATGCAAAAATGCTTTTGATTATATGAGGAAAGATTTCCCCCTTTTCCCGTCCCTCGTGAATTTCATTATATGCTTTCCAACAGTTTCTGTTTCCAACTTTTCTCGTTTTTTTTTGTTTTTTTTTTACAATGGGACCATAAACCTTCAATGGTTTGCGTGTGTATCGAAGGATCGAAGTTTTCTTCATGAATAATTTTGATACTTTCCATGATTGAAGTAATTCAGAGCTTTATAGGCTGCCCATCTATCTGATAAAAATCTGTATTCCACGAATTTATTATCGGGAATAAAGTGTCCCGATCCCTGCTGTCAACTCCGGTAAAAGGTTCGAGCCACGTTCGTCGGTCCAGATTTGTGGATCCTATTAGAGACACGAATTTTATCGGATGGATCTGAACCACTCCGATCATGGAAAGTATAAATATATCGCATGTTTTTGGCGCGCTATTCCATATATACTGACCCAACGGGTTACAGGTAGTCTAGTATATACATATATATATATATATATATATATAGAGAGAGAGAGAGAGAGAGAGAGAGAGAGGGAGAGAGAGAGAAAGAGAGAGAGAGAGAAAGAGAGAGAAAGTAGAACAGAACTGTCGTGGATGCGTATCCGGGTTTCAGAGTGAGGAAGTTTAAGAAAGTATGACTTGCCATATAGCATTAAGAACGAAATGATAAAAGGTTTACAAGTTCTGAATATTAAAAGCACACGGTAGTTTCGTATTTAAAAGCTTATAATAGTTTTATAGCGAATACACTTTATAGCACACAGATACCACACACACACACACACACACACACACACACACACACACACACACACACAGACACACACATATATATATATATATATATATACTGTTTTGAAATTTCATTACCATTTCTGGTATTTTTATTTTATTTTTATTCATATATATATATATATATATATATATATATGTATAAGATAGTATAAAGTGAGAAAACTATTTTTACAGACTTTATGCGTTGTATATTACGTTTCAGTATAATTGAATAGCATTTAGATATGCAAACGCCAAAAACAATATATATATATATATATATATATATATATATATATATATATATATATATATATATGAGAGAGAGAGAGAGAAACAGAGGAACAGAGAGAAAATGAAAGAGATAAGATAAAGACATTGACCTCCGTTTTACAGCATCAAAGCAAATAAATAAACTCCGAAACTTCTTTATTGCAGCTGGATAAATAAAACGTGTAACTTTTCATTTCCTGTTGGCGAGGTAGCTTCAGGTGTTTCTCTGGCAACACAACGTATTTCATCTTGCTTTATAATTCATTTTCTTCTGTGTGTTTTGCACTTTTGTTTCAAATATAAACATCACAAGATATTGAACATATAGTTTTTTTTTTGTCTATAAATATAGACTAATCGGTACCTGATCGACGGGAAACTTTTAAAGATTATAAATTTCCCACTAACTGACATCCGGTTGTACGTGCATTTGTGACCATGAGAAATATCACTGGTTTTCCTCCATACATTATACACAGCTTGGTATCTGTAAATCCGGCATAAATTTGACACAAGGATATGTCATAAAGTGTTCTCAATGCATAAAATAAGACTCGCCATCCACTGTGACAGAGGATAATCTTATCCAGTGTATCCTTTGCATTATTTTACACTTTCCTATTTAGGTAACGAGTATTTCAACTACTGAATAATATTTATGTGGGCTATACTGTAAATGCGAAAAAAAACATTCTCAAATCCTGATGAACCGCCCCCTTAAGTAAGATACTTTATCAAATCTCCAATACTAAGGATTACTGTACACGCAATAACCCTTGTCCCCGAGTGGCTTCTGAGCCTTGATAAGTGGTGACTACCTTGCAATAAAACAATCACTGAAATTGAAAACCAATCTATTTTTTACATATCCATTTATTTCTCTTACCCTTTCACTGTATGTTAAGTCAGCTACTTTCTTATATTTCTTAATATCTCGGTTAGAAATTAGAAAAGGCATAACTTTTTTTTATTTCAGCGTTGACATCGAATTTACATGGTGTGTGTGTGTTTGTGTGTGTGTGTACATGCCACAAATACGCATGTAAATTATATGGCAAAATAATAAATCCCCTTACTTCTATAAAAGAACAACAAAGAATTGTTAATGATAATATAGATATTGTTCTTATTATTATCATCAGCATTATTATTATTATTATTATTATTATTATTATTATTATTACTTGTACTACTACTATATTGCTAATTTGTCCCGCTTATTTGTCTCGGTTTTGAATGTAGATAAAATCCAACTGCGAAAAAAGGGTCACTCTAGATTAGGATAAAAATTTAAAATACCTCAGTCTAGAAATATTTCTCCTTCAGTGAATGGAGACAGAACAGATGAAGTGTATTATCAGTACAGATACAACACTTTGCTCCTAGTTTAAAAAAAAACAAACGCTGATTTTTATTTACTAGAAAACTCTGACTGATTGATCCGAAATTAAATTGTTTGTATTAACAGAAATGAGTTTGCAAATCACTTATTTTTTCAACAAAAAGATTAAATACAAATTTTGCTCGCTATATTTTGCTTCCTCTTTTTTTTCAGGTTCAGGTTAAATTGTATTTACTAATTCCGTGATATTTACTTTTGTTTATAATGAGCCATTCTAATCTTGAGTTTATATTTAATTTAATTATTCGTGCTTGTTAATGAACTGAGAGTAATAGTGAAAAAAGCGAATCTGATAAAACTTGCATAACATGAAAACAGAAAAAGTTAAGCAACATACAGTAAACAGAGATGTAAAAAGAAATGGCTCATTTTGTGAGTTAAATGGAAATTAATAATTATAAGAAGAATTTGATTATTTTTCAAGCGTAACTCAACCTCAAAACTAAAGAATATTTTTACATGAACGTTTGTGCGGTTGTAATCACTAAGCAAATAGATTAGTCTGTGTTTATAAAAAAAACATCTCGTTATTTTGTTATCTGCCTTTCATCAAAGTGTTCAGCGTTCATATCTTGTTTTGGCGCTTATTTTTAAGATGGGGTACTTATTTATTGCTCAGACTTTCTTATGCAGTATTTTACGTTACGAAAGGCATGCTTTATGCTTACAGACATATTAATGCACATTAGAAAAATAACAACTCAGTATGTATATCTTTAATAAAGTTATAACTTACATTTAAGAAAATTATGCAGGCTTCCATGCCTCTAAGAGAAACCACCAGATGTTATGGTTCAATTACTATTCTATTTATTTCCATGTAATCATTCCGGACACATCACATCGGATGATATGTTATTCCTGTTTGCTACTCATAGAAAAAAATAGTTCAATTAAACAAATATCTATTCGATCTTATTGACTTTTTATACTCTTAATATATTAAAATAAAGCGCACATCATTATGAGAATTTTTGGGTGCTCATTTTAACTTCACACATCCGCCGTAATCAATGATTTCGCTTTGATAAATTAACAAAATTCTAAGTGAGAGAAAATAATTTTGCTTTGTGAATTTTAAAAAAAACCTGAGTGAGAGAAAGTCTTCCTAGATTTTTAACCAACCCCGTCTCTCGTGATAATATTTCAAATCACCTTACATTATTGCAACAGCCATTTACCACGATCGCTGTATTTCTCTGTAATTTGAGTGGCACAGTGGTTTAATTGTAAATATTGTGTAATTAACACAGGTTTAGCTAGTATATTATATAGTTCGAAGAAGTTATCTAAAAGATAAAGCGAAGGGTCAACACTCGATATCAGATCCCCACGCACTTGTAAAGTTATGACAATGCGATAAAAAACAAAATGGCAACTGAAACGATTATGCATCCATAAACAATTCCAATATTTGTGTTGACTAATCACATTGCACGATAGCACGCTTTTCATTCACAGAAATGAGGTGAAATAGTCTTCTATTGTTTTATTTTATTTTTTGGCGCGGCTCAATAGATTAACAGGATCAAAATGACGCCTACACCGTTAGTGAGTCATTGGATATATTATTCTATTTTTTCTGCTGGCCAAGTAATAACAAAATATGTAAATGATAAGCATTAACATGACAAGCCTGTACTAATCTAGTAATAAGACTCTAATGATTATACGAGGAATAAAAAAAGAAAAATTGTATAAATACTAGTTTGACTTCTAAATGTTCAGCTCTGAATGCTTCAGTATTCTTAGTCGCGTGCAAGCGACTCTATAAGTCACTCCGTCGGTCGGTCGGTGGTAACACTTTTGTGCTTGGCCTTTTTTGTTAATATCAAAGGTCTGTTGTTAATAGATGCTGTTCTTAGCTTTTTACATTTTTCTTGGCCTTCTGGCAAAACAAGCAAAGACCATATGTGGGGGCAACCACACATATAAGACCTTGGTCAATGTAGAGGCAACCCTTCATACCAATTGTCACTATCCAGCTCCCCTACTCCCCGGGGAGTTGGTCCCCATTTCCCCTTCACTCCTCACATTAAAAATCAGCCTTGTGCCTAATTTGCTCGGTGGGGGAGCAAATAAATACCCTTTTCTTGGCCTTTTAGCCAAGATCAAAGTGTAGTATCTGTTCTTACTACATACTGTACTTATGTTTGTAACTTTGTGATAAAAAGTGGGGGATCACTTTTCTCTATTAATTTAATGTAAAACGATCACCCACTTTACAACCATTCAGTCTCAAAGCCATTCAAGTCATTCTCCAGATCATTCAAGTTGTTTTTGAAGGATTCCAGTTATTTTTTAAGCATTCAAGTCATTCTTAAGGTCATTCAATTCATCCTTAAGTTCATTAAAGTCATTCTAAGTCATTTACTTTTTATTTATTTAAGTCATTTCAGCCCATTTTTCGGTCATTTTTGTTTATCTTTAAGAATTTCATATCAATCCTACATTCACGCATTCATTCCTTACACGAGAGCACGCGACTAATGGCTATCGGCCTTGTTTGGTTTGGTAGATGATTGTTCGTTTTAATAAATTATATATGATACTTTCACTCTTTGAATCTCTTACTAATGTAATTTTCTAAATTCAAGTTTAAAAGATATCACGACAAAACCTTTTAGAAAGGGATTGATAATTTGAGTTATTTGGACTACCATTCTCATATTGATTGTTATTTTTACACGGTTTCACCTTATGTAACTGGTCTTTTTCGAATGCACCTTTCGAACTTGCGAATGTTTACGTCAAATTCGAGAACCTATATGAGGATTTGAACTGAACTTCTTATTTAATCCACAAGGGTAGATTGTCCTCGATAAGTCGGATAAAATATTTATACTTAACAATGTTCAGTTCAAAATTTTCTGTAAGTTTCAGGATTCTGCATAAAGAATCCCAAGTCCGAAAAGGCGCTTTCGGTGGTGACATCAGCTGAAACGCTTTGGAAATAACAAGTACATGAAAATAGCAATGAGAACAATATACTTTCGAAGTTTTTTTCATCTCAGATGTATATACCAAACAATGAAATGAAACCACAAAGTAAAAAAAGTTTTATCCAAATAAGATAGTTGTGTTTCAGTCTATTTTATTTGATATAATAAACCGTAATTTATAATTAAGTGAACCTGTCACCTTTACCTTTAGATGACAAATAATAAGTATTTTAATTTTTAATTTCTCTATAAGATAAAATAAAGAATTCTACTAATATATATATATATATATATATATATATATATATATATATATATATATATATATGAGTTGGCTTCTGTTGGCAGATTCGAGTCTTTCGACCCGGTGTTAATCGTGACACCCTGCACTGATGATTCCCAGAAATAATGAAACACGAGTGTCTGTAGGTATTTAATTATCATTATCGTAAATAATTATGTAAGCCCCTTTAAGAAACTCGTTTCTTCTTACTGAGCAATTTCAATTTAAATAAAGTTGGTCAATGTAGTTCGTATTGGAAGATCATCATATAATGATTAGATCACTCTGACAGGCGTGAAAAACATTTTTTTTTAAATGTTTAAATTTCAACGGTATATCTCGCGGTTAAGAGTGGCCGAATTGATTGGGGCCTTGCTAATGGAGTTAGAGATGGCTTCTGTTGCCGGGTTCGAATCTATCGACTGGTGTTCATCATGACACTATGCACTGATGATTCCCGGAAGGATGAAACACTAATGCCTGTAGGTATTTAATAATTATTAGAGTAAATAATTTTATATATATATATATATATATTTATATATATATATATATATATATATATATATATATATATATATATATATATATATATATATGCACACACGAGATCGGTAAGACTATCAGACTAGATATCTGGAATTCTTATACTTCAAGTAACAAAAGAAATAAAAGTTTTTTCATCGCAACAAACACTGCATAAAACATTATCCAAAGAATCCATATATAAATATATTGATTTATATAATCCATATATAAATATACTGATTTTATCTGCAACTTGATAGAGCAACCAAATATCGTATGTGCGTGTGTTTGTGTTCGTGAGACAGTGTGTAAAATCTATCGCTATATATTATGCGAAGTTTGTCGATAATTATGTGACTTAGTGGCTAAGCTAGAATCAGTGTACCTGAAAATAGTCCTTGTAATGGTGTAGTAACTGACATTGGCAAGTTGGGTTTCTTACTGGTTTCTTTAAGGTTTTCTGATTGGTTCGGTTCACGTAAATATTTCAGATTTAAATATTTTTGTATTTTCATAATTTATATCATCAGTTACTATGGATTTTGCTATTGTGTTCAATTCTACACATTTGACATGAGGATTAATATGTTCAATTTTCTGTCGGTGTATATACAAAATACTTAAATAACGGTATCTATTGCCGCCATTGTTAAACACATAACATTATTAAGTGGGTATCAAATATAGGGCGGTATAATACACTTTATTGGCGTTTTAATACCGTTGGTAAAAGTTGAACACTTAACGAGGGTAACAATCAAAATTGGTGTTAAAATACTTGTATACAATGAAGCGTTTATATTGAATAATTGTTCGGTATTGATTAATATGAAAAGGGTCGATATGCCAATAAACAGGCAAATCAATGCCAACTAAAGCAACAACCAGAAGAGCTATGCTAAAACTTGAAAACATTATGTAAAAAGTGAATAAATACAGCATGTTTGCAATACTACGCTGACACGAAACACTGCATAAATACGCGTGTGTGTTTGGATGAAAACTTTAATAAATAGATTAATTAGTATAGGAAAACAATATAAAACGCCCATGAATAGCCACTTTAGAGAGAAGAGAAAACAATAAATGTTTCAGTGTAGCATATTTAAGAAGTGAAAGAAACTGAGATAATGACACTCATTTACGCCAGGAACCAAAAATAGCAGGGAACCTCTTTAAAAGACCTAAGAAGTAAACAGTCGGAGAGGGGGACACGAAAACAAGTAAGAAAAACAAAAAGATAATAGTTTATTTTAAATAATTAAAAACAAAAAAGACGCTTCACAGAAATGCATAGCGTACAGATGTACGGAAATATTGTGGAGGTTTTTAATGACATTTTGCTTTATTTTTATCTACTATCTTGCTTCTCCGTAATGTCAGTCGCGCCCTTTCCCGTACGCCATCTTGCTCGCGTACATGTCGACATTTGCTACCATAAACAAGTCATTAACGAGCGTGCTACCTCTTATCTTCACATACTTCCATTGATTTTTTTTTTTGCGCTTTTCGTATTTAGATACTCCTTTTTACTCTTTTAGTTTGAGTCCCTTCCCTCACTTAATTTTAAGGGGTGCTAGGGAATGGTTCTCGTAGTGATGATCAATTATTAAAGTTAAGCTTGATATCTTATAAAAAAAACGAAAATATAAATTTTAAAAAAATACTTATTAACAAATTAAAAAAAGAAAAAAAGATGAAATATTGGAAAAATAATAATAATAAAAAATTTATTAAATTAATGAAAGGAACAGAATGAAAATTTATTGTAAGAAACTATACCTGAATGACAAAGTGAAATACAAAATGGAAGACATAAATAACGGAAAAAAGCAGAGGTTAAATATGTTTTATTTTTAAAGAAATGAATGAAAAAATATGAAAACAATGTATAACTGAGATGATATAAAAATAAAGCGAATTAATGTTGATTCAGACAGATATGAATAAAAAAAGGCAGGAGTTAGACATATATGAAAAAGAAAGACAGAAAATTAGTATAAAATCCGAAAGAAATAAATGTAAAAATAACAAATGAGAGTGATAAATTAATTAAATAAATGGAAAAAGATGTAAGCGAGAAAGAAAAATCTACAAAATGTAAATAAAATCAAAGAAATTTATAAAAACGAAGAAATTAACGTACATTAGGCAAAAACAAAGAAAAGAAATGAAGGAAAATAAAAAAAAACACGAAAGAATGAAAGAAATTAAAGGAAATAAAAGGAAGAAAAAAGAGGGAATGCAATAAAGAAGAGAACGAAAAATTTAAGAAGGAAAATAAAGTAATGAAAACAAAGACCTATGTTGCTGAATAAAATGTGGGAGGTATGTTTATAAGGAATATTATAAATGAATAATAGAGAAGATTAAAGAGAAGAAAGAACCACAAAATACAACAGAATGACTTTCTCCTATGAAAGAAATATAAATATATGAATATAAAAATAGAAAGAAAAATAGTACAAGACAAACAAAAACGATGTTTTTTTTAATATGTAATAATGTATAAAGAATAACTCGCTTCAATATTTAAGAGTGGAATCATATATTGAAGTGGCGCAATGTAGTGTATGTAAACGATTTCAACCTGCAGAGTCGAATATGTATTGGCTAATGCAGCGTTTTCAGTAATACTCTTAGAAAAGATATAAGTCGAGCTATACATGTTACTTATAATGGTAGACTGGTCTCTGAGGAGTTCGTTGTGCAACTAGTCAAGGAGAAAAAAGTTTGAAGCAAACCAAGATTTACTTATATGGTTTTTAGTTACCATGGATTGAATGCCTACCCATAAGAAGTACGGAAGGTGCACATTCATGAACTTATTTTCGACTCACTGTAAAATACGCATGACTTACACAATGACTTACACAATGTCCCTTGAATCTAAAAGGGTGCTTCTAATAGAATATTGTTATAGAATAAGATTACAAACATGACGATGATACTTGACTAAACCAAAACAAGAAAGGGGCGGTGAAGAAAAAGAGTGCAAAACAAGATTTAAAAAAATAAAGTGTGCAAATATCGCGTTTTTAATGACGATGAATTTACATTGAAACAAGCAAGCAAACAAACGAAGTGACGATATAATTGCGGAGAAAACAAAATCACAAAAATTCCGATTGAGACGTTAAGTGCTTGCCCCCCACCCCCAAAAACTTCAAAATAGAAAAATTAATACATTGAACCCTTCCCACGCTCACAACCACTTAACTACTATTATCCTCTCTCTATCTATCTCTCTCCTCTTTGTCTCTCACACACAAGCACGAACGCCAATGTTTTCTGCTCAAGTACACGTACAAGTTTAATTTTCTTTTTCAGTCCTTATTTACTTTGCGAAACAGACACACTTTTAATTTCTAATGTGGGAAAAATACAGCTACATCCAAAAAGGGTCTCACTAAATTGAGATAAAAATAATAATTGCCTCAATATTGAAAAGACAAAAAAGCTGCAGTCAGAAAAACACTTCACTTCTATCCAAAACGTTCAGTCATCTTATTTTATTTTATATGCGAAATATTCGCCCACAGCGTGTATAGTTTAATAAAATACTTAATAATTCGATCATAAATATGTTCGTAAAATAATTTAAATCGCTGAATTATCATTATTAAAATACTTATTCAAAAAACTTTAAAATGTTATTAATAATGACATCGGAATTAAACTATCATGTTTTTTTTTTGTTTTTTTTACTTATATGAATAGTTCTTTTTTTTTATTTAATATGTCTATCGAATCCCGCTGTGTCTTCATTTATGCTGAACAAAAAAGTCGTAGTATAAGGCGGCTTAACAAGAGAATACAAGAAGCAAAAGTAAAGCTGCATTTAAATGCATTAATATGTTTTGTTTCCTTAACTTGCAAATACGATTGAATTTAGAGATGAGAAACAATGTATTGAAATGGAACAACTAGGAAATATGTCCTCTGTCGTAGTTCGCATAAACAGCCATTCTATCGAATTTCGTTTTTCTGTTAATGTCACAATAGCTGGTGCTAAGCAGATAAATAAGACGCTTCAAAGAGAACACTTACACATTACATATAGACATTTGGCGGTGGAAATTTCTCAATTAAATTATTTCATTTTTGATATAATAATTGTTTGGTATTTATGAATGCTGATTTTGTTCATGTATTTTTCAAGAGGGAAGTCTGATAGTGAGTTGAAGATGCAAAAACTCGTTCAGTCTAAAATTCAAGATGGATAACAAATTTATGTTGGTAAGAAAATATTATATAAAAACCAAATACTTGCTCGTTTTTCTTAAAGTTTGATATATTGCGTTTACACAGTAACAAGTTTGTATACCATAAATGTATGTATATACAATTATGTAATTTTGAATGCATATACAATTATGTAATTTTGAATGTATATACAATTATGTAATTTTGAATGTATATACAATTGTGTAATTTTGAATGCATATACAATTATGTCATTTTGAATGTATATACAATTATGTAATTTTGAATGTATATACAATTATGTAATTTTGAATGTATATGCAATTATGTAATTTTGAATGTATATACAATTATGTCATTTTGAATGTATATGCTATTATGTAATTTTGAATGTATATACAATTATGTAATTTTGAATGTATATACAATTATGTCATTTTGAATGTATATACAATTATGTCATTTTGAATGTATATACAATTATGTCATTTTGAATGTATATACAATGGAGAGTTTATGTCCATCGGTCGAGCCTACATTTGCTTTGTTTAGAAAATTTGGTTATGTTGTCGACTAGAAATTTCGTTAAAACCAGTTTTTTTTGTGTGTAAAATGAATGTTCAAAGTTTATTTTTTTGTAGCAAAATGTTAGCTGTGTGTAATAAAATTCTAAAACAGTAGGATATGTTTGGTGCGAGAAAAAATATTAATTATGAAAACATTAACTTAAAGTTATATTCTAAACACTTTAAAAGGAATTTTAGTTTGGGATAAGAAATATATCGAAATGAATAATATAACTTTGTTTATTTGCGAGTAGAGTCTCTTTTTATAACACTTACAGAATAATTTATTTATAGTTTTCATTTCTTTCATTACTCATGTTTTTTCTTATTTTTTAATTACAGCTTGTTGTTTAAATTTATAATTATAGCCTCTTTCGCATTGGGAATTTATACTTTTCATAATTCAAAGTATCAGATCTATTCTAATACTACACATAATCTATTCTGACTTCCATCAATGATGGAGAAACCCTTCCACGTTGAGTCAATTTTAATTTGTGTTCCAATCAAATCACTTCCATTCTGGAAGCTGCATTTTCACCCACGTTAATAACTTTGCCACCGTAAATTGGCAAGTAATTGGTGACATATGTAATTACATAGTTCATAACAAAGAAATATTTTTTACAAAACAAATCAGTTGATATTGTATATTTAAAAAAAACTCGCTAATATTTACTTGTTTATATTTTAATATATTCTATAAAGAAAATTATTTTTTAGGTCGTTCACAAGCAAAATTATTTTAAAAATCAATTAAACAACGTTCGTTTTTAAATTATTTTCTTTTAATCAGTATTAAGTCCAAGGATAAATCAGACCTTATTGTTTTTTTCGGTTTATTTCAATTTTAAAGTGTTTCCATATTTTTTAATAAAATTTAATAAAATAAAATTTAATAAAATAAAATAATAAAATAATTTAATAAAATAATTTAATAAAATAATTTTTTAATAAAATTTAATAAAATTTTTTAATCATCTATTATCGATAGCCTGACTTTTTCGTAATGTCTTACTTGTAGCGACATGTATGTCGTCATATTCAGTCGCACAGATTTCCTTACTTTACGAAGGCCACGTCCGAATGGCGATTATGCAGCATTTATTGCCCATCGAGCTTCATGCAAATTAAACTTCAAATCGCCATACATGGTAGTTTATGGTGAGTACTGAAATTGTTATGCAATGTTCTATGAGGTAGAAGCACAATACAAATTCCTCACGGCCAATTTGCGAAGACGATTTTGTCACACAGGCAATGTCGTCCTGGCATATGATTACTTGATTAGCTCAAATATCGTTATCAAGAATATTAACAATATAGTTTTTTTTAACTCTTTCCACTAAAAACTCACCCTTCCCCTCACACAATTATTAATATTGATAATAGTTAATACTTAAAAGTAATCATATTATTATTATTATCATCATTATAATAATTATCATCATTATTATTATCATTATTATTATTATTATTTTCATTATTATTATTATAATCATTATTATTATTATTTTCATTATTATTATTATAATCATTATTATTATTATTATTATTATTATTATTATTAAAGTCAAAAAATTTCGAACGGTGTAGTAATACGCCTTTCGTGTGAATGGTTACATATTTATATAATGTCTGTAACAAAATAAATAAATACAGCAAAAGAAATTTCTGAGTATTTTTTATATTAACTCGCATTTTGTTAAATGTCCTTTAGTTGCTATGTTGACCGGTCACAATTGAGTTTCAAGGATTATTAACAGATGAAATCAATGAAACTGAATACAAATACAATGCATGTGCAAATGCCAGGCTTGTTTAAATGAGAACAAGTTTGTTAGAATAAAAAATTATATGAGCAATAAACGCACATGCACTCCTTAAGTAAAAACTTCTCGGTCTTACAAATATTAAAAACAAACAGCTTTTTTTATTGAGAAGGCGAATATTTTAATTAGTTGCTCAGTGGAAAAGAAAGAAAAGTTGTAGAATAGCGTCACAACGATAGTGTTAATAACAATTTTCTTTTCTTTCCTTACGACGCCGCCCGCCCCGATCGACAACAGACCGCACAAAAATAACGTTTGGGATATGTTTTTTTGTTTGTTTCTAACAAATTTCCATATTTTTTCTATCGATAAACGCGTAGAGTGAATGAGCGTATGTTAAGATGATTCCTTGTTATTAAATTTAAATGACTCGTTACAACATAATGCGCTTACAATGAAAGGTCGGTTCTCTAACAGCTTCTATATCGGGAATAATTAAAAATGAAGGCTCAAATTCGAAGAATGTTTTTACGCGCGTCTGTGCGTAAAAACATTCTTCGAATGTTTTATTCCACATTTACGGATTAAATTCTTCGCAATAGAAAACTTTGTATATAAAATAGATTCTATGTTTCAGTTATCAGTGTGACCATTTCCGAATTGCATGTGCGTAAGTTTAGAAGCAAAAATTGTTGTAAAATCAGTTTTTATACTCCTTTACATGAGAATTGTGGTCGGTGATTGTGCAACTCGTGCTTCGTTATAAACTATCAGCCACACACAAAACACTTCAAAGGCGCAGAAAGAATCTAGTGACTTTTCACGTGTGTGCTTTAACTTGTTGTTTCAAAAGGTTAATGAAGTTTGTGATTAACGGACTATATATTGTTAATCAGACTAACAGGTTCTGCCCCAAAAGTTCAAATTATTTATACTGAAGAAATAAGTAAAACAGTTATTGTGTATAATGAATCATGTCCTTTCAGTCGCTTTCGAATTGTGAATATTAATATGTCGAAATTCAACTAAATTGTGACTTGCACTTTCTCGTATTGCGCTTTTCAGATATTATAGCATATCAGTCACAATATATTATATAATAGTAACACACACACACACACACACACACACACATATATATATATATATATATATATATATATATATATATATATATATATATATATCCAAACCACCTAGCATTGATGGAGGGGAAACAAACTTCCTGCTATGGTTTGAAATGGTCTGAAATAACAGAAATGGGAGAATTGATTCCAAGTATTTCTCATATGTTATATCTCCCCTCTTTTAGAAATAGGGTACGATTATGAATATCTCTAGTACCAAATAATCCTTATACTCTGTGAAATTGACTTTATGTAGAAAACCAAAGAGGAGAGATATAACATATGAGAAGATTTTGGAATCAAGTCTCCTCTTGCTGTTATTTCAGGCCATTTGAAACCATAGCAGCAAGTTTTAGTCTCCCCTTCATAAACGTCAGATATTTGGTGGAAATATCAGATATTTTGTAATTTATATGCAAAACTAGGAAAGCAAACGACTATGATTGAAAAATTTTATGGCTGTAAAAAAAATGCCAAAATAGCCTCAGTATAATGGATGATCTCCCTAAGTATGCGACATAAAGGACAAATGTCATATAGCCCACAACACAAGTCAGGTCATTAGTTTTCCAACAAGTCTTCATTTGTTAAATTCTGATCAATAGTCGCTGGGATTTCGAACGTATACATTTGCCAAAAAATGTATGTCATATATATACACACATATATATATATTTATATACATATATATATTTATATATATATATATATATATTTATATATATATTCATATATATATTTATATGTATATATTTATATATACATATATTTATATATCTATATATATATATATATATATATATATATATATATATATATATACATAAACTGTGTCAATCACTTTATTGCAGATTAGTAAAATATTAATCTTTCACTAAATATACGTCACAAAAGAAATAAAATTGTATCATTAAAGGACTGCTTTAAAGTTAGTTATTTCCAAAAAAAATTATTCAAATTCATGCGATATTCACGAAGTTAGAGTATTTTATTTATATCAATAAATTTATACTGTTCATCGCTTTTCACAGATCTCTTACAATTCCAAAAAACGGGTGATTGAATATTATTGAAAAGCAAAGAATTGTTACTGGATTCGCAGAAAGATTGTCCATCAAGGATATAGCCACTGAGCTGAAATAGGATCCAAGAACCTTCGTTTCATTACTAAATAACACCAACACTAAATCCAGAAAATTTTCAGATCATGATATTCAGAAAATTCCTACGATAGTCAACCGAAACTAAAACTGCACGAGTGCTTCCAATTTTGAAATAGCTGGAATCGCCCCAAGATCCAGGCAGGCCTGATGCAATGTGTTGAATGAGATGGCAAGGAACATCAAACCTCTTCCAAGGCCTACAATGAGCAAACTTAAGGAAAAACGAATGGATTGGGCACAGAATTATATGAAAACGGATTTTCAACCTGACGAGGCTTCTCTTGACGGTCCGGATGGATGAGACCATTTTTGGAACTCGAACGGAACTTCGACTGCTTACAGACTTCATCGCCAACAAGGAGGTGGAGGCATCATATTTTCGTCGGAAATCATTGGGGATAAGTTGGTTGGACAATTCCGAGTGCCAGAGGGATAAAGCTTACCACTAATGCATACACGACCTTTTTGTATAATCATTTGTCGCCATGCCTAGATAACTTACTATTTTCACGTCGCTTTCAAATAATTTTTATGCTTCACAATGCAACATCCTATTTTGCTAGGCCGTTTGCAGCCAACCTTGAATCTATGGTCTTCCTTGGAGAAACATTCATGATTTGACCACCGTGTTCTTCAGACCTTAATCTTATTGAAAATCTCTGATCTATATTGAAAATAGGGGTTTATGAGGGAAGAAAGAAATTTACTTCAATGGATTCACTGTCTAGGAAAATAGTTGATGTCGCCAGGGCAATAACTCCTTTTCAGATCAAACAACTGATTTTCTCGGTTCACAAAAGGCTGTTTAAAGTTATTTAGAAAAATGGTGGATATGTCGATAAATAATTCATTCATTTTAGGTTTGGCTGTTTATTCTGTGGCCTTATTATTAAATTATATTATTATTAAATTCACACAAATATATTTATATGTATGGGAATGTTCTTAGATGGTTTTTGTATCGGAATGTGTGTCACAAGTATTGAAAATCGATAATCGATAATCGAAAAATCTGGTTTCAGAAAGAACAGACCGATTCTGAACAAGTTAATCTATAAATATAAAAGCGAAAATGTATGTATGTGTGTTCGCTTTTTCTGTGTGTCTACAAAAGGCTTCTTTCAGAGAAGCAGTCGGTCGATTCACAACTTTTTAAAACTTTTTATATCACATAGAAATTGTAATATCTCACAGTTAACAACGAAGCTCGCCTGTCTATTTAATTTGTTCGATTTTGTGAAAGATAAATATTCAATATGTGTCGCTCGACGCATGTGAGTTAGTCTTTTTCCTATAACATCTTGGGGGGTGGCGTTCAGCAGTAAATGAAATCCCGCAGTCAAACTTGACCTCATTAACTCATTAAAACGAGCACATGCTAAATCCAAGTAATTAAATAAATTCAAACGTGTTCCGGTAAGCAGTCGCGGTGGGGCAATCGTTAACGTCGCACGTTTTTTTTATTTTCACAACTTTGCCTCAACGGTTCGGGTTCGATCCTCATACTTACTTTTTTTAACCCCCCTCCACACACACACACCTCCAAACACCCGGGCGGGCAACGCCGGGTACGCCTCGCTAGTACTTTATAAAACATCACAAGTGCATTTTAAAAAAAGTCTGATTAACGCATAAGTAGAAAGGCCCGGCGTATAAAATCAACTGTAGGTTTATTGATATGACAGGGGCGCGTTCAAAATGGATGTATTTGTTTAGACCACAATTGAACCATGATACACGACTTTTGCCTTTTAAACTTTACAATTCAAGCCGTTACCTCCACTATTATATAAAAAGAACTTTGTATATGTGTGTGACTTCGTTCCCTGTGGACTCGAAACGGCTGGGGCAATTTTATGAAATGAAAAAAAATGAACTTTATGTGCCTGTCAGTGTTCTTATATAGGTTTTGTATGAGAATGTGTTCGATAACAATCGATAATCATTAATCGAAAAAATCAGATAAAAGAAGGGACGGGAGATTTTGACTAAAGTTAATGCCTTATCCAATCTAACATTACAAGTGCATTTGAGAAGTATTATTCTCACACAAGCAGGAAGGTCCGACATATAAAATCAATCACGATACTTGACATTCATGCAAGCTCTTATATATAAAAATAATTTTATAAAATCAACAGTATGTTCTCTACAGTGCAATGTAAACACTACAATGTATTGTGGACTAAGTCACTACGGGGGGAATGTAAATCTTCTTCCCGGTGCAAGGTGATGCGTCTAGAACAATCAATCGATTTGATTTTTAAAAATGGACAATTTCACCGATTTCGATGATAATAAAATGCAGAAGGGTGAACCATTCCTTCATCTTTATTAATTCCAGGGCAATATCGGGTCTCATTGCTAGTCTGTTAAAAATGTTATAATTCATATTTTGCTCGATTTCAAAAATTACTAAATTGTTATATATGAAAAATAACTCAGATTGCACAAACAAAATGAAGAATTTTGAGCCGTTTTGTCGCACAACGCAACATGAACATTGACACACATATACATATTTTACTTATATATATATATATATATATATATATATATATATATATATATATATATATATATATATATATATATATATATATATATATGGTGGTATGCCAAACCTCCTCACAGCGATAAAATGACATACTGCTAACTGCTATACGAGATAGATTTTATACGTTACCATTACGTTTGTATATTATTTTCTAACTAAACCAAATACAATTACTGTTAACAATAACCACAAAACGGCGACGCAAGGATATGACAACAGAATATTCTTTTCATTCTTTTGACTCTCGGGTATATATCCGACACAGACACAATTAATCAACCGAGAACCACATCCGTTTATATAAAAAAACATATAAGATATTAACGGATATATACTTAAGAGTCAAAACAATGAAAAGAATATGCTGTTGACACAGCCCTTGTCATCATATAAACAAGTATTCAATTAAACTTTTACTTTTCTCTTTTTGTTTACTTTAAAATGCTTCAAGTTTTGTAAAAATTATTAAATAATAATGCAGACTTACCTATCGTGCCGTTTAAATGTATCAAAAGCAACGTCTATTTCTAA
Organism: Euprymna scolopes; assembly: GCF_053919585.1. Taxonomy (NCBI): domain Eukaryota; kingdom Metazoa; phylum Mollusca; class Cephalopoda; order Sepiida; family Sepiolidae; genus Euprymna; species Euprymna scolopes. Next base: position 97,223,728 of record NC_136500.1, on the reverse strand, counting down.
CGTGTCCTATTCAGCCGTCAACCGGAGTTCATTAGAACTCCGAGATTGGCTTAATTGTCCGTAATGGAAGTGGATTTACCGAGACTATCAGCTAAAGCTTGTTTCATGATTATCACGGATTAGCTTTAATCCCACTAACTAATGTTGTCACTGCTACTGATATATCTTTTTTTTTTTAGAAACGAGGAGGTAACACCGATTGAATTGTTTATATTCTAACTACTTGCATGGTTTTGCTATATTATGTTAAACTACATTTCGGCTGATATGCCATTTAGCCTTCTTCGAGTGTATTGTTCGTCCACGGTTATATGTTTTTCATATATTCAAATACTTATGTGTGCATTGTGTAAGCAGTTGTTTCCTACGAAAGTAAATCTAATGAACTGGATATATAAAGTTCTATCATGTGTTATGTATTAACGTGGCAGACGCAATCACGACACACGTCACATGATCGATTTTATAAACTATTTCATTTGTATCTTAAGCTTTTTATTTTTGTTTTATTTAAATCAAAATATTAACATCACACACATATGTGTGTGTGCGTGTGTGTAAGTTAATATTCTGTGTTAGTGTGTTACAGAAATCTGTACAGTAACAGTTACAAAATTCAACAGAAAATTCAATAGAATCTAAATACACCAGTGAAAAATTCTTTCTATTTTATCTGTGGGTCACTAGATGTTATATTATTATATTGCCTATAAAATTGGTGATAGACAATAAGAACGTGAAAAACGAAATTCGTTGCTAAATCGTTTTTGTTTCATAAAACAAAAACAGAGGACATCTCAGAGAAAAACTTATTTAATAAGACTTTTAATGTTTGAGTGATTCATATACGTACATACATAAGATTTAAAATAATTAATATATGTACATGCATAAGATTTAAAATAATTAATATATGTACATGCATAAGATTTAAAATAATTAATATATGTACATGCATAAGATTTAAAATAATTAATATATGTACATGCATAAGATTTAAAATAATTAATATATGTACATACATAAGATTTAAAATAATTAATATATGTACATGCATAAGATTTAAAATAATTAATATATGTACACGCATAAGATTTAAAATAATTAATACATGTACACGCATAAGATTTAAAATAATTAATATATGTACATGCATAAGATTTAAAATAATTCATATACGTACACGCATAAGATTTAAAATAATTAATATATGTACATGCATAAGATTTAAAATAATTAATATATGTACATGCATAAGATTTAAAATAAGTCATATACGTACACGCATAAGATTTAAAATAATTAATATATGTACATGCATAAGATTTAAAATAATTAATATATGTACACGCATAAGATTTAAAATAATTAATATATGTACATGCATAAGATTTAAAATAATTAATATATGTACATGCATAAGATTTAAAATAATTAATATATGTACATGCATAAGATTTAAAATAATTAATATATGTACATGCATAAGATTTAAAATAATTAATATATGTACACGCATAAGATTTAAAATAATTAATATATGTACACGCATAAGATTTAAAATAATTAATACATGTACATGCATAAGATTTAAAATAATTAATATATGTACATGCATAAGATTTAAAATAATTAATATATGTACATGCATAAGATTTAAAATAATTAATATATGTACACGCATAAGATTTAAAATAATTAATATATGTACATGCATAAGATTTAAAATAATTAATACATGTACATGCATAAGATTTAAAATAATTAATATATGTACATGCATAAGATTTAAAATAATTAATACATGTACATGCATAAGATTTAAAATAATTAAATTCGTTTTGGTCGCTAAAGCCATTCGCCGTTTTACAATTGCTTGTACAAGTGCAAAATACTAGTTTACAGTTTCTTTTATTATTATTTACGTTACAAAACTTTTTAACTTCTTCAATGTTAAAGGTGTAAACCTTATATCCGACTAGCAATATACATGCAGATAACGCCGTATGAATTTTGGTCGCGAAATGACAAAAATTCAAATGCAACGGTTTATGGGAACCAATATGCCGTCCGCAAGTTAAATTTTAGTGTCCAGTGAAATTTATGAGAAATTATGAAAGTCTAAACAATCCATTAAATATGCGACAGACGAATAATCCACGAGGCAGAAAAAAAAAACGAATAATCCACAGAGACAGAAAAAAACATAAGAATCGCAGATGATCAAATTCATCGTAACATAGTCAATTTTAACAATTGGAATAACGAGGACAATAGTCTGAAGACAAATGATATAGCAGTGTGTTATAATACTAATGTGATTTAATTGAGAAGCAGGATTATTTAAGTGAAATTACTTTTAATAAATATTCGAATAATAATCCTGTTAATACCCTGGATCTTTAATCATGATCATTTCTGACTTTGTATTATACTTACTTTATATGTATATATATATATATATATATATATATATATATATATATATATATATAGAGAGAGAGAGAGAGAGAGAGAGAGAGAGAGAGAGAGAGAAAGAAAGAGAGAGATACGGAGAGAGATTACTTATTAATCAACACATTTGAGCATTAAGCCATGCACATATATATGTGTGTGTGTATATATATGTATATGTATATATATATATATATATATATATATGTACATGAAGTAGTAATACTACAGATCTAATAAAGATTAGGTTTAAACAAACACACGCACTAGAATTATTCACATCGAGTCGGGGTGTAAAGGTTAAACGTTTTGATTATAAATAATGCCCAAGTGACAATATTCTGGAGATTGAAGAGAGACGAGAATAACGAAGAATTACATGAAATAATTAACGCTTATAGCTAGTCCGGCTAACAACCAAATGGCAATCTACTCTTCTGAATTTTAGTGAAAAATCCTTTCGATTTCGACCTGCAGATCCCTAAGTTTAAAAAGGTGCACGTGAAGACGATCGGAGGTTATATCGATCGAAACGTTGGGAAAATGCAAGTCAAGATGAGAATAGTACTCCAAATAATAAATATCAAATATTTATTTGCAATACGAATTTTTTTCATTGTTCATGGGAGCTTTGGTGCATTATAGGCTTAATGGGTACCATTGAGATACGCTGAAACGTGAGATCTGATCATTAATCTTACATCTTGTAATCATTAATCTTGTAATCATTAATCTTACATCTTGAGTCTTGGCAATAAGTAAGTACATAACCGGCGGAGAAACGAGTAAGGGCTGAAAATGTAGAAGTCTAGTATTTCACCCTTTTCACTTCGATTATGTACTTAACTCCAACCAAGACTCAAAATTTCTACCGCGGATTATTTTACACTCAATCACTATTTAGGATAAAGTAAATTGATAGAGTTTTTTTGTAAGTTTTTAATATGTAAATTTTTAGGATGAGTTGATCATAAATGAGTATATAAAGCAAAACAAATTATTCTTTTACTACTTCCCCAATTGCATTTTCTTTTTAAAAATTATGTCTATAATAATAATGAATATTTTTACAATAATCACAATAATGGCGCTGCAAAATATTTATAACTTTTGCAGCAATTTCATTGTGTGCCAAAATGTTTTGCTTTACTAACCTGCAGGTTAATACTTTTTCAAAAATGATGTGTTATACAATTGTGTATTTTAATATTATTCATGCAAGACCGCAACAAATTACATAGTTGTGGTCCTGTTAAGGGGTCACAATATTAAGGTGGACAAGTCCTGCTGTTTACTGCGAACGGTTTAACTATGCGTGTGCTCTCTGCTGGACGGCAGAAATGTCTGGCTTACATAGTGCCAGACGAATCCATACTATCATAGATATAGGGGTGCTAACTACCACAGAACACTCCTCTCCGAAGATTTATTTCCCCGAAATATAGTCTTTCTGTCTTGGGTTGACCTCCAAGAGGTACGTCAGTTTCCCTTTTTCTGCAGGAACGACGTATTTCGGTACTAGTTTGAGGGGGTTCCAGGTCAAATGCGCCATACATTAGGTTCAACGTCTCTTCTTCTGGCGGAGTTTCACTTAACTCGTTCGAAGTGCGTTTGCGTATCTGGTTCCTTGTGCGCGGAATTTGGTCCTTCCAGCGTACGGCGAATCCTGTTCTTGATTGTTCCCTGCTCTCGGAAAGTATCTTGCGCATCTGAAAGACTATTTTTTCTCCCAACACGTAATTCTTCTTAGGGAGAGTTGTCTTTGTTGATTTTACATGTTTAGCAATATATATTTTACATGTTTAGCAATAGTATATCAAAGACTGGCCGTATTTTTCTCGCGAACATCACTTCCGCCAGACACAGCTGGGATGGTGTATTCTCGTTAGGCGTTATGCGGTACACCTGAAGAAATTGTTTCAACGCTTTCTCGGATGAGGTGTACTTTTCCTTCTTCAAAGCCCTTTTAAATGTGTCCACAAATCTTTCGGTCTGTCTGTTTAATTTACGGTTGGAAGTCGGAGTTTTGATGTCGTCCACTTGGAAGTTTCCATGAACTCTTTAAAGCCCCGGATGTAAACTGTGACACTAAACAGTCGATCATACCGAACCGTGCGAATAACTCATGAAGACATTTTATAGTGAAGTCCGTAGTTAATCTTTCGCACCTAAAGACTTCAGGCCACTTAAAGAAGCTGTTCACTACTATGAGGTAGCACAGTCCAGCAAGTGAATCCGCGTAGTCCACGTGTATCTGTTACCATGGGTAGTTAGCTTTGGGTTATGGGCTAAATTGAATTGGTGGCGTTTTAGCAGCTGGTGCATATCCTGTGTATGCTTTCACTTTTTCTTCAATACCCTTGTCCATGTTTTTTCCAGTACACATATGAATGCATTAGACTTTACATTCAGGGTTGCCTGTGGGGAAATCTTTTTAAGATTTTCTTTTAAAAGGCCACTGGAACAGCTACTCTCTCTAGATATACTAATACCTGGTAACATGTTGAGAAAACTTTTGCTACTTGTTCATCAATCTGCAGTTTTTCATTTGTTTCTCTCATATCATCTAAAGTAACGGGAAGATTCTTTCACAGTGTTGGATAGGATCGATCTATAATCTGATTGTAGTGATGCGGTTACCGAGTCTTCAAGTGGTTCACGATTCCTTGGTATTAACCGGGATAGCTCGTCTGCGTGTCATAACTTCTTTGACGAAAGAAACTCCATATCAAAGTCGTAATTAAGTAAGGTATGTTCCCTATCTTTGGAGCCTGTTTGCTGTATGTGTAGGCAACCCTTTCTTCGGGCCAAAGATAGAGATCAGCGACGTAGTCCGTTAGACGTATAAATGTCGTCCATGGAGAAATCTGTGAAATCTTGTTACCGCGAAAATGATGCTTAAGCATTCTTTCTCTATCTGGGAAAATTCCTGGTAGTAGGGTTCTCGACGCGTGTGCTATCGTCTGGCATTTTATGCAGTATACACGCACCGATTCCATATGCGCTCGCGTCACTTGCGACGATAATATCTAAATCTGAGTTGTAATTGTCAGGAATAGTTCCGATGTGACTTTTGGAATGCCATCTTATAATCCGTAGTCCAGTTCCAATCCTTGTCTTTTCTAAGTAGTTTATTTAAAGGTGCTCGCAATGTGTGCAGATTAGGAATGAACGCTTACTAGTAAACCTAAAAAACTTTGCAGCGTTGTTATTTCGTGTAGCTCAGGCACATTTTCCATTGCTTTGAACCTTTCTGGATTGAGCCGTCTACCATTCCTATCTGTTTTCTGCCATAGGTATTTTATTTGGTCGAGGAAAAATTCATATTTGGTGTCTTTAAATGGGAAGCCGTACTCGTATATCTTTTCGAACACCTTTTTTATGTTTTTTTATATTCCTCTATAAATTCGCTTTTCATTAGAATATCATCCAGATACCCGATGCAAAAATCAAGGCTGCGTGTCGATTATCCTTTGAAAGATAGCTGGTACGACTTTGATCCCGAAAGGTAACATATTGAACTGAAATAGTCCCTTGTGAATGGTGATGCACACAATTTTGAGCTTACTTTCTCGACGGAAATCTGTTGATAGCTACGCTCAGATCTATTTTGGAGAATAATTTCCTTCTATTTAGTTTTGTAAAAACGTCCTCGAGGCTGGGTAGCAAGTAATAATGCTATTTAAGTGGCGCATTCAAACCAGTCAAGAAGTCTGTGCATACTCTGATATCCTTCTATGATTTCTTTACATACACGGTGGGGCAGCCCACTCGCTGCAGTCGACTGGGGTCAAAATGTCTGCTTTGACGAGTCTGTCCAGTTCTACGTCAATCTATTTGTATAGAAGCAAGCGATACGCTGCGTTTCTTTTTGAAGACTGGGGTGGCATTGTTTTGTAACTTGAACTTCGCCCTAATTTTTGTCCGGAAAACATTGGGGAACGACTTATTCAAGTCGTTCTTAAGTTTTTCAGTTTCGGCTGTAAGGTTGTCCACTTTTTGACGAAAATCACTTATGGGCGAGTCCTAGAGTTCAATTATTTTAGGTAAGGTGTAGTCCATGAACTTATTATGTTCCGCAGCTCCGAATTTTTGTAATGAAAGACGAACCTTCATCTGCTCGCACCATGCCTTATAATCAATCTTGATGTATTTTTTTTTTATTTTCTCGTTGTTTTACCGAGAAAATGAAAATAATACAGATTATCGACAGAGGAATTTTAAGGTCACAGTAATATTTTTTTCAAATATCAAGTGTAAAACAAAAATGGCGTTTTGTTAAGGAGAAAAATTAAGGTATTTGCACAAGCGAAAGTCGGCCAACTCGAAAGAAAAAGCTAGTTTCTCTTTTTTTCTTCTTTTTTTCCTGTGTGTGTGTTTAAAACCAAAAATGTTCACTATCAACGAACAGTCCAAAAATCAAGGCTTCTGGATAAAGAAAAAAATATAGGGTAATAAACATGTCTTACTTCAAATTTGAAAACTTTGCATGGCTTGCACAAACCAAAAGTTAGAAATGAAATAGTTCGATTCTTTAGCAAATGACAGCGTTGTAGATTTTTTTATACTCACGGCTTTTTGAAAGATAAACTTTTCCGAGATGAGGTCGTTTTTGTCATTGAAAAAACTTTGTGGAGCTAATCTTTACTTTCTAAAAGAAGGTAGAAAAATACGAGTTTGTTTAACAGAATTTTGTCGTTTATCCAAAGATAATTGTGGGTCCTTTTTCGAATTCATACGTCGCCAATGTTGTGGTTCTGTTTTAGGGGTCACGATATTAATGTGAAAGAGTCATGATGTTCAATGTGAGCTGTTAAACTACACGTGTGCTTTCGGCAAAATGTCTGACTTACATAGTACCAGACGAATCTATACTATCATAGATATAGGGGTGTTAACTACCCCAGAACAATCATTCTAGTTTGGGATTCTTATATCTAAATTGAAGGGTAATAATGGTGATGGTTATTCAGACGTGGACTGACGAGCCGATGTGTCGTGTTTATTTGGAGTCGGATCTTTTATGTCCCAAGTTTTCTTTTGTCAAACAGTATGTCATTACTTTTTCGAGTACTGGAGTTTATCGACAAACCGATACCAACTGTAGCAAATGTGTAAAACGTCTATGTAAATTGTCGTCCAAATTGTATTTTTCCGTTTCTAAAAATTTCCAAATAAAAGACTTGTATAGGAAACATACAAAGAATGTCTACAAGCATTTCACAGACAAAAGGAAACTTCCTGCTTGGATTTCTTTAAAAAAAATTATATTCCTTTAAGGGACGACGATGAACTTTTTCCCCCTCCCACGCAAGGGAGCAGCAGACAGAGTGTCAGATTAATCGATAGTTCGGTCGTTAAAGTCTTGATTTATTTAGATTAATTATCTGCTCGTCTCTTCCTACTTGAACAACTTTGTCCATTTCGCGATGGCCGATGCACAGCAAGCGAACAATTGCTGCCAATTACAAGCGGTGATTGGTCGGCTGTTACTATGGCAACACGCCTTCAAGAACGGAAAGAAAGACAGAAAATGGAGGGGTAACGAAAAGAATATATGATTTTTGTCGGAGCAACAAATAAGAGTTTAAAATAAGTTTAATATATTTCTATTTTCACTTTATTATCTATTTCTATATGCATTCACAAACTGAGTTTGAATCTTTTCTGTGTCTTTTGTGGGCACTTTCCCACTTGTGTACGACATGAAAAGAAACTGGAATCTTAACAAGATATCCATCATACCAGTCATTATAGGAGCAATCGGGCTAATGAAAAAGGATTTCAAAATCTATCAGGCAAATATACCCGGTGAACCAAGTGCAAGATAAATACAAGCAATTGCACTTAAAGGGACGGTTAGAATCTTAAAAAGATATCTCGGCTGGAGTAAATAAACTAATAGGAGAATATTTGGCATCCGGTATAATGTCTCATCCCCAGAAAAAAGAAAGTGATAAGAAATATGTGACAAGACATGCGCAAAATAACATTCTTATTCAGTGATACTGGATATTTGGTTGATAACACAATTGGCGCCATTTTTTTACTTTGAAAAAGAAGTTTTTAAATTTTGAAATCTATTGTGCTTTTTGTTTCTTCTCTCGAATAAGTTTATATTTTTAAAATTGTTCTTAGATCGTTAAAATTGAATATCAAAGTAAGAAGAATGAACATATATTATATTTATCAAATGCATAAAATGAAAAAAAAAGAAACCCTGGTTTGCGATTTGTCACAAATATCTAAACGAAATACAAAAAAAAAATGATAAACCAATAATATCGATCCTACTGCCCATCTATTATGAAACTCTTCCAACCATTGAAACAGTAATATTTAACGAAGTAGCAGCGCAATTAGAAATTTCTCAGGATTCGAATCACAATTTATTAATAATAAACGAATATAAGTTAGGCATTTTAAATTCATAAATTATTATTATGAGACTATTAATGTTGTTGATAAAAACTTAAGCTTACATTGTTTTTTTTTTTCTGGAGCATAAATTATTACTTTACATAAAATAGACAAAATAGAGAAATGTAAGTCCAACTTTAAAGTTTCGGTCATGCTTTTTTTAATATTGAATTCATGAATTGAAACAATAATTAGTAAGTGTTTTCGCCTGATGTTATTGCATTTTTTAACTCGAACATATGAATAAAATGAAGAAATTGTTTTACATTTCATTGGATCGTTAGTTTCAATTTAATAATCTTTCAATCACAAAATAATAATAAAACAATTATTTCAATATTTTGACTTTTCTTAAAAAGTTTTCATAATTTAGTTTTTCATGGAAATGTCTATTTACAAATGATTTTTACATATCAATGTTTAAAATATTTACGTTTTCTTACGGTAAATTAGCTATTACATGCGATAATAAATGAATATAAAAGGTATTGATTATATTTTACTTATTTTTAAATTAAAAATAATAACTATTATAATTATTTTTTTAATGTTTAGGCCTTTTATGTAGGAATATTAAATTACTTTTTCTTCTGATCAGGAAAAATCTATTTGTAAAGTGAATTTTTTAAAATAGCATTGTGCAATATATTTAATTTTTTAAACTTTATTGCCAATAAATATCGAGTGTGATAATTGATTATTAAAAGATAATTTAGTATATTATGAATTGGAAAAATAGATGACGAATAAAATTAATTTACAGAACAGTTTTGCACCATTTTATTTGTCATTGTGAACATTAAAATCAAGATGTAATGCTAATAATCGTTATGTCTAGAATTCTTATTTTGATTTGGATCAAAAACCATTACCTGAATATTAAAAAAGGTTTAAAGTATAAAACGTATTCTAAATAGGTAATCTTGTTTGATTAAAGACAAGTTAATAACGATTCAATGCAAATTTAATTGATTTTGATTTTCAAACAAGAAATAATATTAATTTTATGCCTTCAAAAATCACTTTAAACTATGGCAAAAAATAAATTTTGATAATTATTTATTAATTGATGATATATATCTAGCTTTAAAAGTATCTGTATTTCATCAAAAGAGTTTTATCCCAATTTACTACCTTTGCATTAAGTAAAATTTGAATTAATATAACCTATATTAGATCCTTTTGTGCCTAGGGGTCGTGTTTCAAAATATATAAGAATCAGTTAATTAGATTTATATAAAATATATAAACACATGAATATACTGAACTGTACGAAGGGGGTATATAATTATTTTAGCATTTTATTGTACAGTCGCTTTTTATTTGTATCTTGCCATAGTGCACATCGGATGACATCACAAGAAGATGGATGGCAATAAGCATCCACATTCATTTTTTATGACGTTATCTACTAAAAATTAAGCTAAACCGTATTTTCCATTTCCAATTGACGCAATACTTATTAGCAAAAGAAGTAGATTAAAAACGGTGTCAACTCGGATAGGCATTTTCAAAGAGTGTGTCAGCATCTTATAAGCCAGTCATTTCTACAAGTAATTAGATTTACTTAGTGGGCATACCATGTATATCCGTCATCTGCATATTTGTATGTGGTTGGCAGCAAAAGATGGCGCGTTGTTTATCACACAATCAGTGTCCCTCGCCATAATTTCTTGTTTGGTCACAAGCACGAACAGGATGTCCATTTTCTGTACAACATGAGTCACAAATACAGGGACAAAAAAAAACAAAAAAACAAGAAAACAAACAAAAATTAAAGATCATCAAATGCTCATATATATTTTCATGATTTTGCAAAGCACAAAGAGATTTGTGGAATATTGCAGAAGACGATTTGAAAAGGAGTTTCCATCCGGTTTCACATTCTGACGCTCTCCACTTTATCCTATGAAAAAGCGATCTCTTTTCAATGTTGTATCCATTCATAATTTTCGTTCTATGTAGCGCTAGTCATGAGTAATGGCGCAAGTAGACACTTGGGAATTTCAAGCAAAACGTTTAGTACATACAAGTAAAACTCATCGTACTCTGGAAGACGAAGAAGTTGACAACATCATTATAATAAAACGATTTACTTGCTCATTATATTGTTTACTCCATTTGACAAATAATTGAATATACGAGCTGAAATATCCACCATCCGGAGCACATACTGTAATTGGTATCGCTTGCTACTTCTTTAGCGTAGTGCAAAGCTCTTTGTAAATAAACAAATAGAGCACTGTGGAAGTGACAGTTAATGTTTGTATAAATCATTGTTAGAAACCATTGACGACGGCACCTGTCCTAGTAGTCTGATTAATAGCGCTACTGATTGGTTGTTAGTTCGATCCCGAGCTTGGAATGGATGCTGGTATAACTACACTAAAGGGCTGTAGTGACGCAAAACAGTCCCGCGCTTTGGATCAGTGCTGGTTTAGACACACTAGAACAGCTGTAATACAAAAGAACGGTCTTTTTGTTGACCTATACGGTATTCCTTTACTTTAGGTCCACCTCCACAATTTTCTTTAAAATGATGACTTTTAAAAGTTTTCGGCTATGCTGAATACGAAAATCGCATTAAAATTTTGCAGAGATAAGTAGTTATTGAAATATAAAAAGCTGTCTTTTGCACTAAATGCTTTGGCGGCCATTTTTATGCGCATGAGCGCGCGCCATAAACAAATTTACTTCTCTACGACCGACACTGCTACCTAGCGGAAACAAAATGCACTTTTCTCAGACTGCCCCCTGTCCCCCTGTACCTCCCTTTCCAACTAGCGGAAAACAATCTATTTTCTTTCATTCCGTCCACTAAGATTTTCTTTTAAATGACGTCTTTTATAGGTTTTCGACTAAATTTCGAATAAATAAAGAGAGCATTCAAATTCAAAACTCATCTTTAAAATAACGACTGTTATTGGTTTTCGGGTATGCTGAAAACTAATATCCCATTTAAGTTTTTCACGGATTCCGTATATTAAGACATTTACATTGATTAACGGAACCTGTGGAAATTCTCATAGGGGACTCATTCATCTGAAATATATTGATGTTGGCATTCTGTAGAAGTTTAGTGTAAATGGAGACGCTCTGATATTATTGTAGCTTTTTTTTGTTAAAACTGCAAAAGTATTTATCTAAGCTAGCACGAACGCCCAGCGTAGCCCGGTCGTGAAGTACGCTTAAATATAATATTTTAATTCTTGCAGATATCATGTACATTATTATAGAGTTAATGTTCTATCGATTTTTATATGCTATAAAGTTGCGATTTCAAAAATAAAAGAATATATCCATGTGACTTGGGTTCATTAGCTTGAATCGATGCCGAAATAAAAACGTATAAAAAACATATACATATATAACTTAAGTTCCTTCAGCCATAATCGAAACCGAAACCAAAGAATTCTTGGTAAAATCATTCATGACAAGAAATAAAACATAACAATTAAACGACCCGGATGTAAACGTGACACACAAAAGAACACACATGCTGTCGTAGTAATATATAGTTATATAAATGTTGTTCAAATAACACGGCAAATAAGTAACAAACAAGATTTTTTCCGAACAGAAAAATACTTGAAAACTAAAAAAACAAATGCATAAAAAATGTGCAAAAATTATCAGTAACTTTTATTTGTGAAATAGAAATGAAGAAAAAAAAATTTTTTATGATAAAAAAAATTGTCAGCGAATTTTTAATAAAATATAGGTGAAGAAAATAAGATGAAATTCTCATAAAAAAAATATGAAAAAGTGTCAGTGATATTTTGAATGAAGCGATGTAACTGTTCATTAAGAAAAATCGTTTGGTGTGTGTGAATTTCTTTTACGCGGGTTTGTTTACAGCGCAAATGTATCAGATATCTTGTGCGCATGCACATCAGAAATTCGAGATGACAGGTTTTTATATCTTGAAAACTTCTTTTTCCTTTAAATTTAAATACTTTTAATAGGTTTTCGGCCAGACATTTGGCTATCAAGGGGTCAAAGTTCAACGATTTGACCTGTGAAAAATCTACCAAACTCCTCCACCAATTTTGGGTCAAAACACTTTACATTTTAGATGTAAGTTACTTGGACATGGATCGAAGTTTTTAATTTGATTTAAGCCCAAAACAATAAATGTTAAGGGGTCAAAATTAGGGGTCAAAGTTTTAAAAAGTTTGTACTCTAAGGTCTCTACCAAATTACTCAGCCAATTTTTGGTCTAAACACATGAAATTTTACATAAAGTGTATTCAGACATAGGGCAAGCTTTTTAATCGGTTTTTGGCCGAAAATTTTCCAAGGGGGTATAACTTTAAAAAATTTGACCTTTGCGGTCTCTAGCAAACTATTAAGCCAATTTTGGCTCTCAACATTTGAAGTTTTACATAAAAGTATATTTAGACATGCAACAAACTTTTTAATCAGTTTTGGGGCGAAAATTTGGCTGCCGAGAGGTAAAAGTTAAAAAATGTGGACCTTTGAAGACCCTACCAAACTCCTCCGCTAATTTTAGGTCTAAATACTTGAAATTTTAGATGTAGGTAACCTGGACATGAATCAAACTTTTTAATATATATACATACATATGCACAAAAAGTTATGAACAGCACATAGGGCTCAAGCAAAGCCTGGCTGAACTCCTAGTGCATATAGTACATATATATATATATATATATATATATATATATATATATATATATATATAGACGCACTAAACAGCTGTAATCAAAATATATATTTAGACGCACTGAACAACTGTGACACAAGAGAAGTCTTTCTGTTAATTATATATATATATATATATATATATATATATATATACACACGTACACACACACAAATACATATATATATATATATATATATATATCCAAAATATGAAGAAATAGTGTCAAAAATGGGGGATCAATTTTCTGTATTAATTTTATGTAAAATGAGCACCCCTTATATGGCTACTTTAAAGGGGGGGTTCTGTCATTTTTATTGGTAGACTAACACTAAACCTACCTTTCAAAAACGTGTTTTCTATAGTTTTAGTGTGCTGAAAACAGATATCGATTTAAATTTTCCACAAGTAAGTATTTTTCTAGCTATTAAATAAAAAATATTTGCACTTTGCGCGTACAGCAATGGCCACCACTTATAACACAAAGAATTACATCGCTTACTACTCGGAAAAAACTCTTATTTGCGGAAATTTGATTGTGGTATCTCTTTTCAGCACACTCGAAAACAAAGTTGTTTAAGGTAGGTTTTATGTTTGTCTACCAAGCCACAATTACCAAATAAACACCACCGCTAAAAAAAATTGACAGACACCCCCCCCCCCACACAATTAGGCTATCAAGTGGGTATTCATTTTATGTTAAATTAATATAGAAAAGTGATCCCCCACTTTTTGGAAACTTTAATTTCTTCATGTGTAGGAACTACTCGTTTCCTAGAATTTTAAACGTTAGTTTTTATCAGCACTCTCGAAAACCTATAATAGTTGTAACTTGAAATGATTTTTGGATGGTGGAATGATACTGCACCTTTATCAATGTTTCAATTATAGTCATTTTTTGCCCAGTTTATCATATAATTTACCAAATATCTTATATAACATAGAGGGGAATATAAAACTTGCTTCTTTGGTTTCAAATGATCTGAAATAACAGCAAGAGGAGACTTGATTCCAAATATTTCTCATATATGTCATATCTTCCCCCTTTGGTTTTAATACATAAAGTAAATTTCACAGAGTATAAGGATTATTTGATACTGGAGACATTCATAATCATACCCAATTTTCAAAAGAGGGGAGATATAACATATAAGAAATATCTGGAATCAAGTCTCCCGATGTAATTTCAAATCATTTGAAATCATAGCAGCATATTTTAGCCTCCCACTCCATCAAAGCCAGAGGTTTGGGGGGAAGGGAATATATATATATATATATATATATATATATATATATATATATATATATATATATATATATATATATATATATATATAGGGTGTTTCAAAAGTCTTGGGAACATTACAAATTCGTATATCTCATGAACTATTCCAGGTAGAAAAATGAAACTGGTGTCATTTTAAAGCTTGCTTAATCAGGTTTTTGGTCATACTAATGATTTTCGTCTAATCTTTCCATGTACAGTAATGGCGTTCTCTAAACAAGACAAGGCGTTTTGCGTCCTCCAATTTGCAAAGACTGAATCGTGGACATGTGTTCAGCGTGCATTTCGCAGGAAATTTAAAAAAGAAGTCCCTGAAAGGAAACCCATTGTCAGATGGCATGCTAAATTTGTGAAAGATGGGTGTTTGTGCCCAAGTAAGCGAACAGGTCGCCCTTCAACTTCAGAAGCTGCAGTTGAGCAAGTCCGGGCGGCCTTTCAGCGGAGCCCCCGTAAATCAGTGAGAAGAGCCAGCAGGGAACTTCAGCTTGCTCCAGCAACTGTCTGGCGTGTCTTAAGGAAACGACTGCAAATGGTACCTTACAAGCTCAAGTTGGTCCAAAAGTTGAAGGACACTGATAAGCCACTTCGCCGTGACTTTTGCATTGCAATGCAAGAGAAGTTGGAAGATAACGGCTTTGATGACCGGCTTGTTTTTAGCGATGAGGCGACCTTCCATCTGAATGGCAAAGTTAACAAGCATAGCACTCGCATATGGGGTACTGAGAATCCTCATGAAATTCTTGAGCACGAGCGAGATTCACCAAAAGTTAACGTGTTTTGTGCAATTTCCAAGAAAGGTGTCTATGGACCGTTCTTCTTTGAAGAGGCAACTATCACTGGTGAATCCTATCTCAACATGATGGAAGACTGGTTAATGGCTCAGTTGGAAGAAGCAGAATCTGATGACTTCATTTTTCAACAAGATGGTGCACCACCACACTGGAGACTTAGAGTAAGGCAGTTTCTTAACACAAGGCTGCCTGGTAGATGGATTGGGAGATCTGGGCGAGGTGATGACGTTTTCATGCCCTGGCCTCCTAGGTCTCCAGATCTTACCCCGTGTGACTTTTTCCTTTGGGGCTTTGTCAAGCAACAAGTCTATGTGCCGCCCCTTCCAAGGGCAGTTGTGGGAACCATTGACGTCAAGATGCTGGAACGCGTTTGGCAGGAAATGGACTATCGACTAGATGTCTGCCGTGTGACTAATGGTGATCATATTGAGCAAGTTTGAAGATTCCCCACAAAACTTGAAACTTTAACCTTTCCAACGGTACCAATTTCATTTTTTAACTCCTAATAGTTTTTGAGTTATTAAAAATCTTTATGTTCCCAAGACTTTTGAAACACCCTGTATATATATATATATATATATATATATATATAAATAAATATATATATATATATTATGTATGTATGTATGTATGTATGTATGTATGTATGTATGTATGTATGTATTCATGTACAATAACTGTCGAAATGAGAGGAACGTTATTTCCTCGAGCACGTTTTAAAAAATAATCGTTGGAAATTATATATCTGTATATGTACATAAGATAAAATAAAAGCGAATAAATTTTAAGATTCAATTTGAATTAAATTTATTTTTTATAGGTTTATAAAATTGCATTTTGAAAATTGATAAATTTTAATATAAATCGTGTACTTTAATTGTTAAACTTTGTAAAATAATTTCATACCTTGCAGGAATGTTTTATATATATAGGGGTATGTGTGTGTGTATGTATGTATATGTGTGTGTATATGTGTGTGTGTTCTTTTTATTGTGTTTGATGATTCGTCATTTGAAAAAGATATCCAAGACAAAATCAGTATAATTCAATTTTAAATTCTTGAGGTGAGGTATGAGTGTTTGTATTGTTTTCATTGTTCGGACATTTATTCTCATATTGGGTGTTATTATCACGAGCGAAACGTTGTGCCAATAACACCTAAGATGAGAATAATTGTCTGAACAATCAAAACAATACAAATAAACCAGTACAATTAGTGAAACATTTGATTGCTTGCAGAACTCTGTAACAGCCGTAATGTGTCTCTAAAAGTAAAAGTTGAAGTTTATAAATCGGTTGTTCTATCTACTCTTCTGTATCGTTTTGAAGCGGGAACTTGTGTCGCAACATATCAATCGATTCAATTCCTTTTGATGTGAAATTTGGCGTTGTATGTAGCATTTGCAATGTTAAATGGCATGATCGTGTTAAAATATGAGTTATTGGGGAGGCGTGATATCTCTGGTTTTGAAACATTTTGATTAAATTACAAATGCGGTGGTCTAGTCATCCCATAAGTTCCAGCTTTTTATAGGCAATTACATTGGCTAAGTATATTTTATTTTGATGAAATGGCGATACAACATTTCTGAACGGTTACTGTTCGTGCTTGACACTCCTAAAAATAAAGCATACAATTTTATCTATATACCTATAATGTTGAGTTTTTTTCTCGCTCTGACATTGATTTTAAAATCCTACTCTTTCTATTAAAAAATATTAAAACAAACTTTTTAATATACTCAGCCATAGACATGCAAACAGCTACATGAAGGTTAATTAATTTACATATTACTCCGAAAACTGAACGTTAATTAATTAATTACATTTTTATGGTTTCTTATTCGATGATTGGTTTCTATTCTACTATTAGGCTGAATATTTTTATGCGTAGTTTCTACATTCTGCATAATTGCGCAGAATTTATGAAAATCTTCTAGCACACGAAAAATTTTTACGCATGGCTATATATATCCTCTCTCTCTCTCGTTCTCTCTCTCTTTCTCTCTTTCTCTCTATATACATATATATATACATATATATATATATATATATATATATATATATATATATATATATATATATATATATTAAACATTTTAATAATACTGGGCAAAGTGTAATTATTATTAATCGTTGAAATATTGTTTTTCTATTTTTTAAATAGTTTCAACATATATTCTTAAAGAAGAACAGTGTGATACCGAACAAAAAGAAAAATAGCGTTCTGAAATGTTTTTCCCTTTAACTTTAATTCAATATTTGAACAACACAAATTCAACAAAAGAGGAGGGTAAATTAGCGGGGTACAGAATTTTTCAATATCCCCCCTTCGATACGTAGGCACAAAATGGCCAACATCAAGTTCATAAGTCGGCCATCAGAGAACATTTAGAGCTGTGCTAGATCTGCACTGGAGATTATACGGATGAAACTTTCTCTATCTTACACAAAGCGCGCTCGAAAAAATCAACTGAAAAATTCTCGAGGAGATGTCTATTAATTTGCAGCAGCCGTCACTGTGTAAGCAGAAGAAACACATCCATAATGTAGAAGTTATGAGTGTCCGATGAGATTTTTCTTTTTCTCCTACCTACCAATCTATTTTTTTATCTTTGACTACACTCGCTAGTAATTTATGGTCTTCTGACCATGTTTTAAACCATGTTTCTCCTCGTTGCCGACCTTTATTTTGAAAAATATCAGCTGTATTAAAATGTTGTTTTTTTCTGATTTGTTTGTTATATTTTAAATTAGAACTGTAAAAAATAATTTTTAAGTATTCAAATAGTATTGTTGAATTCATAACGTTAAAACGTAGTTTGCTAAAGCATATACTGAAAATGGTGAGGGCAGATACTGAAAATAAAGGAGGCAGATTATCAACTTGAATATTTAATTAGTATCATTTTTATAAAATAATAGGACATTCCTAAATTTTTAATACTAGAATCATTTGCGTTCCACACTAATATTCAAACAAATCTTGCAAAATGAGGATTTTTTTAGTATATTTTTGTCTACGATATTTGATGCCGAACGCTAAAAAAATCTTGAAGAATTTGATCTAATTTTCGGTCCATGCACAACTTTTGGTAAGTGCGATTTTACAACATTGTTTTAACAAAAAAGACAACACATCGAGGGATGGATTTATAGCAACAAAAAGTGTATTTCATCGTTAGTTACAATTATTTCAAGACTATTCGGACAAATTCAAGCATTATGTTGTTTGAAAATTTTCACGGGAACAGCTTTTCGTCAGACTTAATGAAAAGAAAACACTTTAACAATGATACATAATGAAAACTATTTCTCTATAAGGAAATGAAGACAAACGAAAATATACCTATATCTGAACTTAGCAAAGTTTTTTTTTAAAACTTATACAATTACTTATTTTTGTATCTCCATTTAAAGAAATTATCATATAAAAAATCATAGAACATTGCCACTAATTACCTATGACCACTTTGGTATGTTTTACTAATATTATTCATAGATTTCTTAAATTAAATTTCTTTATCTCTTTATTTGATTTAAATTATTTTTTAAACCTGACTAATCAACTAAGTTATGTTGTCGCTATTCTATGTTAGTTTCGTATATGGAATTAGTTTTCTTTATTTACAAAAGTATCGGCTAATCTATTTATGTGGTTTAAAAACGGTTTTAGTTTAAAATTATTCAATAAGGAAAGAGAAAGGCTAACCGTACTCTATACTTAGTTCATTCTCGTTTTTCATTTATAATTAAGGATCTCTATTTATTTTTCATTTTTAATTTTCTTTCTGTTAAGATTTACGATTATCGGATATTGTAGATTTAAAAAGGGAGGAAACTCTGCATGTTACAAAATTATAAATGTTAGTTGAATAATAAGTTACCAAATCCTAATATGTATCCATAATGTTGAAAGGGGGGGTAACTCAGGCTGTTCGATATTTAATGTTTATGAAATGTTCTAAGTTTGGTAAATTCCTAGTGCACATTAATGATTTATTTATCAATTAAAGAAAAACAATTAAATCCAGGTTGACCTATTCAAAATATAAGTCTGTAATGCATTTTTTAATCAAGGTACTGATTGTATTACTAAAGATTTAACCTACGTTTGCCATTCAACCATACTTTGCTGAGGTTCCGTATGGCTTTAATTAAAAAAGAAAAATATCAATTCGGAAATCATTTCTTAAATACTTATCTAATAATAATAAATATCCCATTAATAAGTATTCTATGAATAAATATATTCTTAAGCTCTATGTACGTTTTACTTCAATGAAAGTGGAGGTTCACCTTGGTTTTTAGGATTCAATCGTTCAGAACAAGAGTCAAATTTTATAAGCTAGGATTTTTCAAGATTTGCTGATCTAAAAACAGTATAAATTTATCCCCATTCTTTAATTACTACTATTGTTTTTTTTTGTTTTTTTTTTGTTTGATTCATTTGGTTAATCTTAGTCAGGCTATTTTATTGATGTAGAAACGGTGTCTAGTATTTCACCATCAATATCACTAAAAATTGTGTTCTCGGTTTTGAAACAATATTGCTAATCCTTGTAAAGCTTTTTTATAGATCTAAATTTCTTCTCTAATAATCCATTGTCTTTATTTCTAAAAATATTTTTCTAGTATAGAATATTGGATTCCAGATTTGCTAGCTAAATTGGAATCACCCATCACATCCAATTTGTACCGTTATTAGCTCCATATAAACTTTGGCCTAACACCTACAAGAATCTTTTTTCTCTCAACTATGTTTAAGACGTGATAGCAAAAATCTATTCCTATGAAGGCATCCCTGTATAGCATTAATCCTTTTATTTAGTATTTCTTCTTTAGAATTCACTATGTAGAAGGCTTCCAGTAATACAGATTGCACCTTTTTTGTTTATCAGGTCTATATTTATTACCCCTATCCACTATTGACCATTTCAATTCAAAATCGTTTTTTGTTTTTATGAAGTTCTCTGACCCAATCACCTAATGCGGTTGTGTTCCTCTTTTTATTTCTAATGTTTATTCCTGTATCACCCCTCCTTCTATCATAAACACCTTCTCTATTAGTTTCATTTTCAGGTTAATTTTTGAAGGATACAACGTGGTTTCTGTATCGTTCCTTAGACACATTCCGTTGCTCCTTCTTAATATTATTGGCCTTAATTTCGCATTTGTACACTATTTCTGAGGTTAAGCATTTGCTACCCAACGGACAATTTCCAGGTATTCAGCAGTTACAGTTTCTCCTTAAAGCTCGTTCATCCCTTATTTTTTTTCTCCTATTATTAGAGCTTATTATAGTGTTGGATAAGTTGACAGATGTGGAGAAGGATAGTTTTACTGTTCCTATTAATTATTCTGCTTAATCTATTCTCAGGCGGGATTTTTTTATCAATTATTCTGTAAATTTCCTTAGGTATATTGTTTTGGATATGCTCGCTAAACCAATCCTGTTTCTTGTGCCTGTTTCTCTTATTTCTAGTACCAACCTCATCATTACTTGTTTCACTGCTATTATTAATCTCCCTATTTTCATTCCTTTGATACTTATTGTTGTAACCTTTATTAATCTTCGGTTTCCTTCTTGTTCTCATAGCCATGTTGTACGATATTGTGCAGTTAGGTTTGGTACTCCTACTGCTTGCACTCCTGTTGTATTCTGAGCTGAGAAGAGCTTCATTGTAATATTCTTTGTTTTTATCAAAAAGACTCTCATTCTTTGAAAGATCAGATATTCTTTTAGAAATATTAAGGATGAGTGCCTTCCTCATACACTTAGGATGGTTGGATTGATAACTAATATATAATAGTTTTGGTTAGGTTTGTGATACGGTTCATACGTCTTATTATTTAGATTAAGAGTAATGTCTAGAAAGTTTACTTCTTTGTGATTGCTATTGTCTATTGTTATTTCTAATCCCATTTCGTTGAAAAAACTTCTGATGTTTTTCCTAGTTTTTTTCAGTAATTCGATCGCTGGAATTAACTATAAATAGTGCATCATTCCCCCCCCTATTTAAACCGGGCATTTTTTCGCTTATCTCCTTAAGTAAGCATAAGCCTACCAAGTCAGTAACCGACGCAGAATCCGGGGGACCCATTTTGATTTCAAAATGACCCTCTGTATCTTTTCAGCTCACCTTTGTATCTGATTAAGGTTTTTCTAGCTATTTTTATCATTTCAATCTCCAACTTGGTCACGTCCTTCAATAAAAACCGAGGGTTTAGTGGAGTATAAACTTGTATTTTATCATGGATATTCATTTTCTCACAAATTTTAAGTGTTAACAAGTTAATCCGATAGAGATCCTCTTTAGTTGCTTTTTTATATTTATTATTAAGTTCAGTTAGGATGAGATTGTTATATGTTTGAAAGTTCATACTGTAAATGTTCATAGTTTTATCCGGTGGAACCATAAAGTTTTGATTGTTCACTATTTTAAAAAAAAATTTTGGAGAGTTTTATTAATGCTTTTTATTTTGGGGTTTTAATACTCATGCTTTTTTTTTAAACTTTTAAGCTCTTTACCACATTTAATAAATCCACTCGAATTGTTTTTTTGAAGGATTGCAACTGTGGTGGGCAAATATATATATATATATATATATATATATATATATATATATATATATATATATATATATATATATAAAATATGTTCAAATATATTGAACTACAGATCAATATTTTAAAAGTATTCAATAGAGTAGAGCTATAATTTCATTCATTATTAATAATCTCTCATGTTGAGAAAAACTTCTTGCGGAATTTTAATTTTGATTTCAAATGATGTATTTTAAAATAAGTTTTTATTATAATACTTCTTTATGATAATTACTTTATATATCATTTTAAAGATCGTTTATCTAATCATTTAAATAACAATCGTTTTTACACAAGTATGTCTCCTGTTTGGAACGTTGAATACAATAAGGAAAAAAGTAAATTCGCGCAATTTTCTTATTTCAGTTCCAGCTAGGACGAAAAGCTGCCGAAAAAGCTGGAGATATCAATAAAGCGTTTGGCCCAGAAACCACTACTGAATTTACAGCATAATAGTGTTTTAAGAAATTTCGTGGCGGCGATGAGAGCATTGAAAATGATGAGCGTAGTGATCGGCCATCGTATGTTGACAATAATCAGTTAAGAATCTTAGTCGAAGTCATACCAATTCGAGAACTTGCTTTTAAATTGAATGTAACGTATACAATTCCCAACCACAATTAAAAGTGGATTATTTACGACAACCGGCGACGTTCAGTTCAGTAGTTAGACGCTGACAAAGCTCCACGACATTCCCGAAGTCAGAGTTGCACCAAAAGAAGGTCATGTTGACTGTTTAGGTCTCATCCATTACAGTATTTTTAATCTAGGTGAAACCATTATGGCGGAGGAGGACTGACAACAAATGGATGAAATGGATGAAATGCACCAGAAACTTCGACAACAACACCCAGCATTAGTCAGCAAAAAAAGCTCAATTCTCCTCAACGACAATGCCCGACCGCACGTTGCAAAACCGACTATGCAGAAGCTGAAAAGACTGGGCTAAAAAACTCTGCCTCATCCGCTATACTCGTCAGGCCTCTCACCAACCGACTCCCACTTTAACAAGCATCTCAAAAGCTTTCTGCATGGGAAATGCTTCGAAAACCTTAGCGATATCAAAAACGACCAAAACGCAAGATTTTTACGTTAGTGGCAAATATACACTTGTTTTGTGTTGGCGAGTGTAAATTTGATGGTGATTATTTCTATTAATAAAGTTCTGTTTGAGCCGAGATATGGTCATCTAAATTTAAAAGTTAAAAACCACAAGAACTTTTTTGGCAACATGATGTATACAGTAACAATCTATCTATGTTTCTCACATAAATCTGTAACCATCTCGTGATATCTACATTGATAGGTTGTTGCATTCGCATATTCATATTGTTTACATATATGTATCTTAGTATGTATGTATGTTTCATGGCAATGGAAAATGTTGGAAGCGGTCGCAATGATCTATCTTAGAATCTAAGATCTGTACTAAACTAACTTCTTACCGAAACTTGAAAAGTTAATAGCACAGTTTAAATTACGATTATATATATATATATATATATATATATATATATATATATATATATATATATATATATAAGTGAACGGGTCTGTGTGTCTGTGTACATTTCCCTACGCAATAACTCTGTCAATTTTTAGTCTACAGACTCGAAATTTGATATACAGGGTACTGAGATTTGCGAAAATCGATGTGATCGGTTTTCGGACAGAAATTTGGCGATTAATGGGTCAAAGTTCAACGATTTGATCTTTAAGAACTCTACCAAACTCCTCCGACAATTTTGGGTCTACGCATTGAAATTTTAGATATAGTTTCCTTGGACATGGATCTAACTTAATAACTTGATTTGAGCCCAAAACAATACATTTTAAGGGGTCATAATAGGGGTCAAAGTTAAAAAAAATTGACCTCTGCGGTCTCTTCCAAATTACTCAGACAATTTCTGGTCTAAATATTTGAAATTTTACATAAAGGGTATTCAGAGATAGGGCAAGCTTTTTCATCGGTTTGCGTCGAAAATGTTTAGTTACCAATATATAAATGTATGTATGTCTATTTGCATGTCTGCCTTAAACTTTCAATAGAGGCGACGGATTTTACCAAGATTAGTATCGTTTTAAAGTTCAACCTTTCATAAGACAAATATCGAAAAATTGGCTAAAAACATTAATATCTTCCTCTTCAACTAGGCACTTTTCTACAGGGGTGGGGGTCACTTTTTTCCTCGATATGTTTTAAAGTTAACCTTTTCTTTAGATTGTCTAGCCTTAATTTTAAAAATCATATCAGCATAAACGTTAGGTTTTATCCGTTCTTTTCCTTCTTTGCGGTACGGGTTCGAGCCTGCCTTCCTACTACCACTTTTTTTTTTGTTCAACATACACATCCAAACACCCGGGCGATGCTGGGCTGAAATGCTAATATGTATATATATATAAAAGTCAACGTGTCTGTCTGTGTTTAAGGGGTTAAGGGGTCAACGATTTGACCTTTGAGAACTCTACCAAACTCCTCCGACAATTTTGAGTCTAAACACTTGAAATTTTGGATATAAGTTTCTTGGACATAGATCTAACTTAATAACTTGATTTTAGCCCAAAAATACATATTAAGGGGTCATAATAGGGGTCAAAGTTAAAAAAAATTGACCCTTTTTTTTTTTTTTTTTTGTTCAGCATACACCTCCAAACATCCGAGCAACGCCGGGCCGCCATGTTAGTATATCTATAAAAGTGAAAGTGCCAGTCTGTGTGTGTGTATCAGTGTACATTTCCCTACGCAATAACTCTGTTAATTTTCAGTCTACAGACTCGAAATTTGATATACAGGGTACTGAGATTTGGGAAGATCGATGTGATCGTTTCTCGATTAGAAATTTGGCTGTTAAGGGGTCAAAGTTCAACGATTAGACCTTTAAGAACTCTACCAAACTCCTCCGACCATTTTGGGTCTAAACACTTGAACTCTTATAAATAGGTTCCTTGGACATGGATCTAAATTAATAACTTGATGGATCTAAATTAATAACTTGAGTTGAGCCCCAAACAATAAATGTTAAGGGGTCATAATAGGGGTCAAAATAAAAAATTACCTTTTTTTTTTTGCTCAGCATACACCTCCAACACCCGGGCAACGCCGGGCACCCATGCTAGTATATATATATATATATATATATATATATATATATATATATATATATATGCATATATATACATATATCGACCTATATTTTGATCGACTTTTCATCGACTCTATTTATTTAAACTCATAACCCCATTTAGTGTATATTTTAATTGTCACGTTTAATTGTCATTTTCGCTCCTTCGCGCTTTTACTTCAACACCTGAAGATAGTTCGTGAACGAATCGAAAGCCCTCGCCACAGAAACAATTATGGCACTTTTTTTCATATTGTTTATTTTGATATAAAAAAGATTATACGGTAAAGAAAAATAGTCATAAAGCAAAGTGTCTCCAAAGTATTTCTATATGAAGATTAATATTTTATATAAATATAATTAGCTAATGAAAATAAACAAAATAAATAAAACTTTATAAACTTGTTATATAGGCCTAGTGAATTTCGATAATGATAGCATATAGGATGGCAATATATATCTAAATTAATATTTAATATGAAAAATGAAGGTAAGTATATTAATATAATATACATAATATATTATTTTAATGTGGAGTGATAAGGAAATATAAAAATAATAAATAAAAAATAAATAAAATAAGTAAATAAATAAAAATGGAAAAATAATAAATAAAAAATAAAATAAATAAATACAAAAATAAATAAAATGAAAGAGAGTAGAGGAAGAATTAAATATTATTAGTATAGGGGATAGAAATGGATCATTATATTATTACTTAGATTAATGGTAATGTTTATAGATGGTAAAGTTGAGTTTGTTAAGTAAGGTAATTTATGGATTAGTAAAAATAAATAAATAAAGTAAAAATAAAAAAAATAAAATAATTTAATAAATAAATAAATGGCAATAATCATAATATTAAAAATGTATTTACAGTAGTCAGACTCCAAATATTGAACTACAAATAAGATGTATATGATGCAACAACTGATTAACAATTGATTGATAAGGGGTTCCAAATGTATAAGCCAAATGCTTAATTGTAAGAATGAATGTAAAAATCAATGTCATAGTTATAATAAGATATATCTATTGTAAATCTACTAAAACAACCTATATATTTTAATATATATATATGCTCATTAAATTAACGTCCATAACTTCATTTCAGAAATATTAGTTAAATTTTAATTAAAAAATTAAATAAATAATTAATAGAATGTAATTAAAGTTCATATGAGAGGGTTGAATACAGCCTATAATTTTTAGGTCTAAACAATATTTATAAATCTTATTAACTTGAATTCAAATTAGAATTAGTTTAACTTAAATATACATTTATTTAATTATAATTAAAATAACATGTTATCAGATGAAAAACTCTGAATCATACTTATTAGAGAATTAGGATATATACAATGATAACAAAATTATGCTTAAATAAGGAACAAGTTCGTAAAATGTTTATTAAAACTAGATTGTCGTATTTAGAATTGAGTTAAGTTTGTGAAATGTAAAAATTAATAAAATTACTTTCAATATAAATAATAATAATGGTGCTGATATTGATAATAATATGAATAAATATATAAATAAATAAATAAATTAAAGTAAATGGAAGTAACTAATTAATTTACTATTCAACGTTAGTGGCTATGTAGTATAACTTAACAAATTATGATTATCGATTGAAATAATCTGTAATCCTAACATTCTGTATTGGAAAAATTAGTGAATTAATTTAAAATATAAGTCGATTTAATTGTTTTAAAATAATATTGAATAAAAGACGATATTAAAATTAAAAATTAATTATTAGTTGAATATGGATGTATATGCGTTGTGAAGAATTAATAAAGATAAGTAAAGTTTATTGCAGAAGATTTGTTCCAAGGGACGTAACTCTGCCTCCACTGTATTAAGTTAATTTTATTATACGATATAAAAGAATTTTCAGATTATTCTAAACTTAACAAAACATATGTAAAATTTTTGAATTGTATAATATTAAAATTATAATTGTATGTATTAATGTGTATAATTGCAATAGCTAATAGATTATAATTATGTATAGTTTTCATTTCGAATAAATTGTTTAGTTACGAGAACTGATTAAAATAATCAATCTTTTTTTGTAACTTAGTTTAGTTTCGTATATATAAATATGTATGATAGTTTATAATTTTGTTGATATTATTTTCATAGGTATGTATACATAACTAAAATTAATAAATTTACCTAATATTAAATTAAAAAAAATTGTTAGAAGGCTCATACACTAATTAAAATTATTAGTACGAATAGTTGGTTTCCTTTTTCTGTAGCTTAGTTTAGTTTCTTATATACAAACATATATGGTGGTTTATAATTTTTTGGATATTATTTTCAGAAGCATGTATACATAATATAGAATTAATAAATTTAATAATTATTAAATAGAAAAATTTGGTAGTAGATTCATAGGTTGATTGAGATTGTTAGTACAAATAGTTGTTTTTCCTTAGTTTAGTTTCGTATTTACAGGCATGTATATTAATTTATTATTTATAATTCATATTTTGTTGATATTATTTTCATAAGTATGCATACATAACTTAGAATTAATAAATTTACTAATTATTAAATAGAACTTTTTGGTAGAAGATTCATAAACTAATTAAATTGTTAGTACGGATAGTTGGGTTTAATGACTTTGTTTGATTAAAATTCAATATGGCGTAATGGAAAAATATAAAGGTAACTGCAGCTTCTCTTGCAATTTTCGGATTTTCACCATGTCAAATCACATTTTTATTCCTTTTGGCGGATTGAGTGTTGCTATTTCTTCTGTTGATTTAAGGCCATAATAGATTCACTAATTGATATAATAATTAAGTGATTGATTTTGCGCTACGAAACAGATACTATCAAGAATTGTATAAATTAACCGATTTAAAGGAATAAAATATAAGATTATCAACATCATGAATTTTGGAATATAAGTTTTTGTCATTTATTCTATATATTGCTCTGTAATCACATTCAGCTTCTTATATAAGGATTGATATATAATAAGAAAATTATATTTCTGCATATATATATATATATATATATATATATATCTAGTTGTAACACACGTACTCGCATGCATATATGTGTGTAGTTCCTACTTGTTCTTCCATTGATATGTATTGAATACAGGAGTCTTTTCAACAGACGCCAATATTTGATGCTATGATGCGACCTAATGCATATGTAAATGGGGTTCTATTTTGGCTGGCCTCTCGTCTCTGTAACTTGGAAACGAGAGAACGTGGGTCGATAGTATGAGTCATTCTCTGGCTGGAGACATTCACCCGTAGACGCATGCGCATACCAGTTCACCCACTCCGTCATACCCTTTTACGCACGCCTGTGCAACTGGTAACAATACAAGAGGCCGACAACATACCGCGACATAAACTTATAGTGTTGACGAATTAACCCTTCTTAGCGTACTGCAATAATTTGCCTTTTCACACTCAAGGGGCATATCTTATTTTTCATTTGACTAGGAGTATGAAGGTCACTTTAATTAAAAAAAAACATTATCGTTCGGATTGCTATCGCTTAAGCGCTACTTTTTCTAGATAATAGTTTTTATTGAACTTTTTCAAAATTCAATTGAAGAGAATAGAGAGTGTTTATGTTACGTTTACACAGCATTAGATTAGATGTGAGCAATATATGTGTGTGTGTGTGTGTGTGTGTGTGTGTGTGTGTGTGTGTGTTTATGAGAGAGTGTGTATATATATATATATATATATATATATATATATATATATATATATATATATAAATTTTCTTTTCTTTATTTAAATGAAATGAAAATGTAAATGAAAATAATAAAGAAATTAAAAAAATATAAATTTTCTCTCTTTGATTAAGCACTATTAACAAACCTTACTGAAATTCAATGCTTATTATCTTTTGAATATTCTCAACTTGAAATATATCTATACATACATACATACATATATATATATATATATATATATATAATTCTATTTTTTAATAATTATTATTCTGTCGTCAATGAATATTCAGTAAAATTGTTTTGAATAAAGAAAATTAGAGTTAAATAGAAGTAAACAAAAAGATAAATTTCCAAAGCGATCTCTCTTTTTCCTCTCTTTTTCCTCTCTTTTTTCACTCTCTTTCTCTCTTTCTATTTCTCTTCATTTTATTTAAAACTGTTTAATAGTACTATTGATTTTGTTTATATTCTCTATTTATATAATCCACTTTTAAAATATTTTATACTTCCCTTTCTTTATTAATTGTGGCTGTTAACAAACATAGAATTACGGAGGTGAGAATAACAGAAGCCGCACAAAATAAGAGCGAGTTGTTAAAAAGTAAGAGAGAATGATAAGAATAGCAAACCCTGTTGAAAATGGCCATTCAGTGAATTCATAGCAAATTATATATCATTAGAATAATTAAAAGCGATTTCTACGCCGCCTTCGAATTTTTGTTATTTATTCAAAGTTAATTTCAGATTTCTATTTCGATTGACCAATAAATCTTTATTTTATTAAAAATACCTGTATTTCCAACGGGATTTCTCGCCATGTGATTGTAGTGTGATTTTATACGAGGAGGTAAAACTAGCAAGCATTACTTCCTCCTACTGAAAGATTTTAGATTTTTTTACTGATTGTCTCAAACTCCCACACCAGTTAATGTCGAAATGGTCAACTATAACAAATTGTTTACCCCCTTTCTGGGAAGGAGTATGGATTCATCACTATAAGCTTTAACTTACTTTAGTGTGACGAGCAGATAAATATGTTCAGAAGTTTTAGCAGTAGGGATTCTGCCACGTAAATTTAATTTAAATATTCTCACACGCTACTCAAAATTTCGAACGGTGCATATAAACGAAACTTTACGGGGCGTTAAATTTACTTTTAAAAATGTCGCCATAACACAAAAACTTGAGCATATCATGGTAAAAGTACAGAACTAATGAGACAGAAAACAACACATAATTTAAAAAAAACGCACTTGAATGAAATTCTCAGCCGAACCTGTCTAATTCAAATATGTGGAAAACAGTTTACCGGTTAAGAAAATCTTACGAATCGTTTCCGTACGTAAAACTGCGTGCATTTAGTAAAGAATTCAATTCTATTTGGTTTTATATAAGTTATCTGTTTCTTTTAGTTTAATAATTATCGAGTATTAACTCTTCTTTTTTTGTTACAAAAATAATTATTTTATCAATTTCTTTGCATATATAATGTCAAAACTTGACATTTAATCTATTGAATTTCAAAAATAAGAAAGGAAATTGAGTAAACAAAACCGATAAAACGCGGGAAGAGAATCTTATTCTTCCACTTGAAAAAAGATAGGAGATTGTTCGTATCGGTAATCAGCTATGTCATCTGACTTCGATGCAAAGGAGAACAATGGATTCTTTGTTAATAGTAGAACTGTAGTAGAAGTTTTGTCCGGGTGACGTATGGAATGTCGTATCTAACTGCCGTATTTTGTACTTTTTATTCATTGAAATAACTTTCAGAATTTAAATATAATTAAAAATAGTTGGAACAGATTACCGGGTTACTTTCCTCTAGTGGAAGGGGGGATGGCCCGGTTCTTACATTACACGCAGGGCACACGAAGTCAGGGAGACTCTTTACCTTCGACAGCCACCTCATTCTGATTCATATCTTCGAAAGTATCCAAGATGGTCACGTTGCGTTTCTGTTACTCTTGTGAAGCGCTAGATAGAAACGGTTGTCTTAGGATTGTCAGCAACCGTACTTAGGTCCGTATTACACCTCCGGAAACACCCAGAAGTTGTTTCTTAAAATTTGTACGCGACTTCACAATTCTGAATATCTGCTCAACAAAACGTCAGGTTGCATGGACTATTTTATGTGTTTGGTGCAGTTGAGAAAGACAGCAAATGCACAGCTTGTACGGATAAGCCGATTGCAACAACACGGATAAGTCAAAAACGTTTTCGGACGTTTCACGCAGAATATCTTCAAAGCCATCCGCCCCATGGTCGAATGGAGACTACGGTATAGTCTCAGAGCAACATTTTAGTGGGTCATACTAATCCAGAAAAAAAACTCTAGGAGCGGTACATTTAATTTTGTGAATACATCAATTAGTGATCAAGGTATAACACTTTTATTTACTTTTCGAAAATGTTTCAAATTTGTATTGAACACATTGTTTCGTAAGTTTTCGCTAGAGTTTTTTGCGTGAACTTGAATACGTCAACAAGTTAATATTTATGAATGTTATTATTCTAGACGTGTTTTGATAAATATATATATATATACAAGAAAATAAACATTTATAACATGATCCCTTTCTTCTTCTATTTCTATATAAATTCTATATAGGTGTGTATGCATATGTGTATGCCTTATAACAATCTAATCGTGTGAATACATTTATCTATAAAACTGATGCTGTAAAACTAGCGATCCCATTGAATGACATACATTGGTTTCATTTGTTTTGAATGAACCTTTTTCATGCGAAGAATACTTTGAAAAATTCATATTTGCTTTTCTGACGTTGAAACTGTTTGTACATGATGGCCAGGTGCAACCATTTTCTATCTTCAAGCATTTACTTATGAACATATTAATTTTTTTATTTCTTAAGATTATGCACGTTTATTCGGCTTACCTGAACGCTATACATGTTGTATAATATTTTAACTATTAATATATATATATATATATATATATATATATGCATATATATATATAGTGCCGGCAAAAAGAAAGTCCGC
Source organism: Euprymna scolopes (assembly GCF_053919585.1). NCBI lineage: Eukaryota > Metazoa > Mollusca > Cephalopoda > Sepiida > Sepiolidae > Euprymna > Euprymna scolopes. The sequence goes on along the minus strand of NC_136500.1, from coordinate 97,191,656 downwards.
ACTTGTAAGTTTTTCGAAAATTGCAAATTTAAGCTAAATTTAATGTAACTGTTAAAACAATGTTTATGTTATTTGATTCGCTTTTTATTCCTCTATAACTTTAACTGTTCATATTTGACTTTTAATTGACATATTCTAGTGGTCACGTCAATTTAAAAAAATAACTTCTAATTGAGGGGCAAAAAGAAAGTCCGCAGCAACAAATTCGCTTAAAACCAGCTTAAATTATCCCCTCTAAATCAGTGTAATATATCCACTAACAGGGAACAAAGCATCTCTAATTGTAATTGTTGTTGTTTCAGGTTATACAACGTAACATTTAATCCATATGCCACGACTTTCTCTTAGTGATCGTCAGGAGCTCATTAATCTCCACTTTTCTGTTTTATCCAATCGATAAATCGGTCGCAGATTAAATGTGATGAGAAAACGGTACGAAAGACTGTGTAAACGCACCAAAACACCGGCAGTGTCCGTGATGCCCCTAAATCTGTTCGCACTAGAGTTACTTCTAACAGGGAAGACAATGCTATCAAGATCCGCAGCGCAAGAAACAGATTTGAAACGGCTCCTCAAATCCAACAACAGTGCAATCTTGTTAAAAAGTGCTGTCTTTCTACTGTTAAGAAGAGATTAAAGGAATTTAATTTGCGATGATATGTGGCAAGACGCAAGCCAATGATTTCTGTAAAGAACAGAAAGCGCCGTCTAGACTTCATCAGATGCAATGAAGATCATGACTTTCCACATTGGTTAAAAGTACTTTTTGGCGACGAAAGCAAGTTCAATAGGCTAGGCAGTTATGGTAGACAGTATTTCCGTCGGAGGAAAGACAAAGAATTTAATCCGAGGTGCTCAGTTTCAACGTTGCAAGGGGGTGGAGGTTCAGTTTTGTGGTGGGGCATTATTAGTACCAATAGTCCAGGGCTTATAGTCCACTTGCAAGGTCGAATTGATTCGACCAAGTACATTAATATCTTGACTGAGCATTTTCTACCCTACTTTGGTCGGAATTTGGATGATAATCCCATCTTCATGCAGGATAATGCTTCCATTCACACGGCTGGCAAAGTCAAGAGGTTCCTGGAAGAGCATGATATTCCGTGTTTGGATTGGCCTGCACAATCTCCAGTCCTCAATCCTATCGAAAACGTATGACATTACATCAAGCAACAGCTACGCAATGATGAAATTTCAAATTTGGAAGAACTTTGGACAAGAATAAAATAAAATTGGGATGCTCTGTCCCCGACGTATTGCTGCAGTCTAATTCAAGGAATTCCCAAAAGATTTCAGGCTGTCAAATTGCAGGGCTATGCTACTAAATATTATCTAGTTCATTGTGTACATGTTGTATTTGTGTTGCATTAATGTCCTAAAGTTACATTTAAATAACAATTTTCCATTGTGCGGATATTCTTTTTGCCTCCTCAATTAAAAGTTATTTTTTTAAATTGACGTGAACATTAGAATATTTCAATTAAAAGTCAAATATGCACAGGTAAAATTATAGAAGAATAAAAGGCCAATCAAATGAGATATAGGTTGTTTAAACAGTTACATTAAATTTAGCTTAAATTTGAAGTTATAAGTAATTATATATATATATATATATATATATATATATATATATATATATATAATTACTTATAACTTATTATAGCAAAATATTTGTACATGACGATCGACTATATCGCCATGCGCTTTTCTGCAACTATTTTAAAACACACCATAATTTGCGCTATTATAGAGAAAAAGAGGGTAATGGAAGAGGAACAATCATAGCAATAGCGAGATAATAACTGAGAAACAAAAACGAAATTTTCTTTGAAAACGACAGAGTAAGATAAGAGGAGATAAAGACTGTCAACGAAATAGAGAGAGAAACACACAAGCAAACAGCGTGAAAAAAAGAAAGAAAAACGTCAAGAAAGCGTAAATTTAGGACAGAAGAAAAAACAGAAGAGTTTATTTATTTCGTTCGGTTTCACACGCAAGTTGCCGACATGTATTTATTACACGACACAATATGTTCTCCCTTTCATTCTCTTTACTGTCAGATAGGAGCTATTTGTTTTTAGCTCTAATCAGCTGTTGTGCTGCAGTAATTCTCTCTAGGACTAGCTGGTCTGCCGGTTTGTTTGCGACGTATAAGGAGGAAACTCCTGTGCTTGTAAAGCACACCTTCCAAATCGCCACGCGTCTTTTTCTTCTCCTCTTTAGTAGTCAGTTATAATTTCCTATTGCAGTTTGTAGTTTTGATTTTCCCTCAGAGAAAATGTTGACGTGCAATAAAATCGGCCACACGTCCGTTCTCTTTCTTGTTCTCTTTCTTTTCTTTCGATCTATCTGCATAAGCCTTATGAATCCTAGCGAGAATGAAACGCGGAATACTCTGTGTAGCTTAATCGCCATATATATTTTATAACTTACTATATATATATATATATATATATATATATATATATATATATATATATATATATGTATATATATATATATATACATACATACATGCATGTATTTCATTAATTGATGTCAAGCTCAGGCCACGACTGAACGCTGACGCCAGATTAACTCGGCGCCTCAATATGCGTATGTGTCCTTGGTTGCGTTACAGTCTCATCTATATCTCACAATAAATGAGTTATATATATATATATATATATATATATATATATATATATATATATATATATATATATTTATATATATACAGGGTGACCCAAAAAAAAACGGAGGACATTCAATTGTTTTTTGAGCATTTTACAGTCAACGGAGAAAAAAAGGCCAAAGACCCTAGTGTTTTGATGTGATGCTTTGAATATAATAAACAAGTTATGACCAAAGTTTCATTCCATTCGGACAAAACATTAAGAAACGGGGCCTAATTAGAGTTTGGGCCCGTTTTGGGGGGTCAGCCTGTGTATGTATATATATATATATATATATATATATATATATATATATATATATATATATATATATATCCTTAAGATATTTTACGCCTTATTAAATGAACTTTATATGAGTAAGATACAAATTATATAACTGTGTAACTCTAAATTGTTTCTAAACAAAGGTGAAACAAACACAAAACTTTAATCACATAATCTCTATTTCTTCATAGTAGTTGATGTTTGTGGGTTTTTTTCTGAAATATTCTGATATCCGATTACCTGGGGCCATAGGATTGATTATGATCACTATTCTTCGATGATTTAAAGATATATGAAACGGGTAATAATAATCATAATAATCAGGGATTTTGTATTTTTGAGAGCAAATATAAGAAACAATCTTAACTAGCTAAGATTATGACATTGATTTGGTCTATGATATCGGTCATGACCTTTATTTTGTTAGGTTTATATAAAAATGTTCGGTCTAATCTGATAAGTTATTACTTACATAATGTTCATGTGTATGCCTGCGAGGCCGTTAATATTTCCTACATCTAGGAACATGCAAGTAGGCAGGAATGACCCCAAGACGTTAGCCTGATCCAAAACTGTTTATAATATATCCCTTATCGAGTTTTATAGCACAAAGGTTTTTTATAGTCGCCCATTAGTGTAGAACAAGAACTCTAATAAAGTATTATCATGTAATCCTCAGAAAATGTAGAAAACAAAGTTTCAGAAATGAACGTCTTCTGCACATTTTTTTAATAATCTGTATATTATAATCATGTATGCGATATAATGAATTCATGAAAATCGCTACATTTGTTGATTTGTTGACGTTTATATATTAATGCTAATATATATATATATATATATGTGTGTGTGTGTGTGTGTGTATGTTTATAAATGATTTTCAGTAGTTCAGATAATATAAATATATTTATAAACAAATTATAATTCTATAAATATTAAATATTACAGCTAACAATGATTATTAACAGATTATGTTAAACCAAACCTTTATAATTCGATAAATAATGAAATTCATGGCATATGTAATTAACATTTTAATTATTATCACATTTCGAAATTCAGTACTTAACAATGCATATCCATATATATATACATATATACATATAGGTACGGTTTAAAAATAATGTTATTTATTACCATCAGTGTAAAGCTTGAATAACTTTTACGATTTTCCTCATCGGCACATCGATTTTATTCATTGATTTTGATTTCAATTCAGAAAATTTGGAGTGATTTCGCAATCAGTTCAAGAACAAAAAAAAAATGCCCGGATATGTCTTACTAGAAATTCTAAATAGAGGGGACGTAATCACCTGCATTGACAATAATATGTGCAAATATCTACTTCTTGAAATATAATTTAGAACAAAAAATACTTAGTTTCTAAACAGAGAAAAGAATGTAACTATTTTCTTATGCTTAATTATTTCTGGTAGTATTAAAGCATTCTTATTTATGATTTGATTTTATAATCCCAAATTAATCAAAGATCGCAATATTATTCTACAACATGTGATACACAAAACCATGATATTTTTAATAATTCGTTTATAATCTTACATGAATTCAATTTTAAAATAGAATATATTGATTTGATTGAATAATAGGCGATTTCGAAGTGGAACATTTATCGAATTTCATTCAATCTCGGGTAACATCGGGTCGTCCTGCGAGTATATATATATATATATATATATATATATATATATATATATATATATATATATATATATATATATATATATACTAGACTACCCATGACCCGTTGGGTCAGTATGTTATATTAGCTATGGACTTAATGTATGAGCGTGATACTTGTGACGTAAAGAAAATACGTGACATAACAGAAACATTTCTATGAAGGTATATTAAAATGAAAAAAAGAATAGAGATAGATTTCTATCAGTCGTTTTATTTAGAATTGTTTATTTAAAAAAAACTTACAGTCATTGAATTATAAGTGGTTTTAAAGGTGAATGTGAATTGTACAGATAGCATAATACTTAAAGTTAAATTCAAATTTTAATATATCTTTTAATTTAAACGCGAAAATATACAATGGGGATGCTGAAAACGTACACAGTAAAACAATACGTTTTATTGTCGCGTTAATTATTTGTTTATGCACGCATGCACATCCGAGAGTTGTAAACTGGATGTTGAGTTACAACACCCTTTACAAGGTCATTTGATTTTTATAATTATATATATATATATATATATATATATATATATATATATATATATGGGGTATAAGGCCCATTGCCTGTTTGTGGATAAGTTTGCTGATATGTATATAATATGTATGGGAGTGTACTTAGGTAGGTTTTGTATCATAATGACTCGATAAATATCGAGAGTTTATAATCGAAAAAGTCTGATTAAAGAAAGCACAGACCGATTTCGATCAACCTAACATCACAAATGCATTAGATAATTTTTATCACCGCAAAAGCCGCAGGGTCGGGCATATAAAACCAACAGTAGGTTCTTTGATAAAACATTAGTGTTTTCGAAATTAATGTTTCTGTTCGGAGCACAATTGAACCATGATACTTGACTTTTGCATTTTAAACTTTAATGTAATGCATTATATAAAGAAAGTTTTATCAAATCAACAGTAAGTTTTCTGCAGTGTAATGTACACTACAATGTATTGTAGTAAGTCACTGCGGGGTGCCATGTGAAACTTTCTTCCGATGCACCACAGACCGACCCCAACTAGAGCAGACAATCAATCGATTTGATTGAAGAATGGGTGGTTTCGCCAATTTTCCATGACAGTAAAAGTATTAAACGTGTGGAACACTTCTTAATCTTCATCCAATCCCGGGCAACGTCGGATCTCCCTGCTAGTGTATATATATATATATATATATATATATATATATATATATATATATATATATATATATGAAATGCACATCTTTTTAAGGTATACTAAATATGTCTATGTTTTAACAAGTTCATAGTAACGATTAAATTTACACTCACATTTTTTTTACCACGGATTTTTACGCAATATAATCTATAGCAAAATCTCAAGCATTTATATAAATTCTTAAAAATATTAATTAGAAATGCCTAAGTTCACTTAGCAAGCAAATTTGTATACCTATACTAAGGGTGAGTGCGGACATACAATTCAGTATAAAGAACCACTTCACTAAGTTTTTATGAGCTTGCTATTATATTTTATTTTATTTTAACCTATATTATTATTACTATTATTGAAGATTTCACATCCATATTCTCCAAGCAACTTACAACATGCCTTTACTTAAATTCTTGTTTGATCTTTCTCAATCACTGAGCTGATAACATTGTAAAATGTGCTATTAGTAAATCTATGAGTCTATTTAATTTTAAGAAAAAGAAAAACTTGATTTAATAAAGTCAGAATATCAGAAATTTGCCGATTAGTGATGCGCCTTACAGATTATGCCACCAACGGATGTATTAGGAAAAATGTAAAATCGATAGTTAATAACTTACAAAAATAAATATACAACAGTTTATACAAAATTCTAAAAAAAAAAACAATGAAAAATGAAATGTACATGTAATGTTCAAACAAACCTCCTCGCTTTTATAATAATACTAATATTAATAATATAATGTTAATATATATAGCAATAATGTTAAAAGAATCTTTATAGTCAAGGGTTTGTAAATACTTACAAGGCGGGTGACGAACTGAACACTGTCTAATTAAGCCGTTCAGCTTCTTAACTCTTCAGCGTCAATTTGGGAACTGAAGAATAAAGTCCAAATTCGCCGTCTTTTATAGAAAATCTGCTTTCTCCGTAACTAAAAAGAATCTCTACAATTTGCTGTAATATCCGATCTCATCCTTCAAGATTCGAACACCTTTTTTTCTTTATGTGGCATATATCATAGTGACAGTTAAGAAAAGTTATTTTTATTTGTTTTTATTGTCCATTTAAATTAAACAGAAATAATAACAAAAGCGACAGAAAAAGGAAGGGAAAAAAGGATGAAGACGGATTTCATAAACAAATCCCTCGTTTTTCATCATGTCTGACAATGATTACCGATTCTCTTTGAGAAACCTTACTGTAACAATCAGTGATAATTTTTCTCTCGACAAGCGCCGTCAACCAGTTCAGATCGTACAAAGGGGGCGAGAGATTAATGTCTGTATTTTATTTATTTTGGCAACAACTTATTTTTGGTTTACGAAAATAAACACACGAATAAAGCATAATTTGAATGTTTCAAACATTTTTTACAAATGTGTCACCGCTTATCAAGAATCCAGTCGAAGATAAAGTTTTATTAAGTGGATGAATTGTCAGTCGAATGACGAATATTATGAGAGGATTGCACATGATGAATGAAATGAACAAAGTTTGATTAGAAAAGATTTATTGAAAATCTCTGTTGGCACTGTAGTTCAAGATGGCCGCGTAAATTCGCAGAAATTTGTTCCACAAACAGGGAGATTTTTATATTAAAACAATTCTGTTCATGGAAATCCGCTTGACACTAGATGAACGTAGGTTAAAAAGACAACTTATTTACAGTTGTGATAAGAAAACAAGTTCTTCTTCTGGAAGTATTACAAAGAAAATCAGAGATGTAAATTCAGTTGAACACTATTCATAGAAATAACGATAGTGTAGTGAAACGCTAGCAACGTCCATAGCAGACAAGTAGGATTCGAAAAACATTTAATTTCTTTTTAACTTTCAAATATATTCCTTATTTTTTAACGGTTTTTATTTGTATAGTTTTATTTGAAAGGATGTTTTATTTTTCATATTTAAAAAAAACTGTTGTTTGGAAAATTTCGGAGATTTATAATAAATACATTTTTTATTTATGAAACTAGAAAGTTAAAAATAAACGAAACAAATAAATATTCAAAACATTTAAGAAAAAAGATTTATGCAAAGATGATGTAAGAGGCAATTTATATATATATATATATATATATATATATATATATATATATATATATATAACAAAGATTTGTACAATGTATTTTATCAAATGTATTTTATTAAATACTAGATTGTCTGCTATAAAAAATCTTTAATTTAAAATTATGAGTTAAATGTAAAAATCGGTATTAAGACAAAATGTGTCGATTTGGTTGAGCACCATGTTTCACATAAAAGATAACTGTTCATAAATATATAATCATTAGAACCCTGTTATAAAAACATTTTTTTATTTCATTGAAACGCATAGTTTCATGCCTCTGTACCTCCTCACCTTAAGAATCACTGTCGTAGCACACTTCCGTCAGGATTTTCGTATAACCATAATTTTAGTGACAAAACGTGACTTCAAAAGTAAAATTTAGCAAAAAGATGTTGGCCAACTATTTAGTAAAAATGTACATTTCGATTTCGATTTTCTTCGAAAATATAAACAACTTTACCTAAAACTCTTTGTGAAATTAGCCGTTACTTCTGTTAGCATACTAAAACTAAGTTAATCAACGGTTTTTCTACTGTCTACAAGTAAGAAGATTATCTTTATAACGAAAAGAATATTGGCGGTGAGTGTCGGTGAGTGAACTATGTAAATTTTACAAAATGTTTTTCCTATGTTTTTAAGGAATATGTCTGATGAGTAAGCCACTAAAGATGCGACAAAGACATGATTTAGTTGACTTGTTAGTTGCAAACGAAACACTATTGTAATAATTTTCCTTTTGAAACGTAATAAATATGGCTATGACAACAGCATATTCTTTTCATTGTTTTGACTCTCGGCTGTGTATCCGTTGATATCTTATATGTTTTTTATAGAGTGATGTGGTTCTCGGTTGATTAATTGTGTCTGTGTCGGATATATACTCGGGAGTCAAAACAATGAAAAAATACGCTGTTGTCATAACCCTAGTAATAAATTATCAACTGAAGAGACTTGATTTTTGGAACTTTAAAAGCTATTATATTACACTATATTTTTTGGAACTTTAAAAGCTATTATATTACACTATATTTTTTGGAACTTTAAAAGCTATTATATTACGCTATATTTTTTGGAACTTTAAAAGCTATTATATTACACTATATATTTTGGAACTTTAAAAGCTATTATATTACACTATATATTTTGGAACTTTAAAAGCTATTATATTACGCTATATTTTTTGGAACTTTAAAAGCTATTATATTACACTATATTTGCTATGAAAAGACATTTAATGAGCTTGAGTTGTATTACTTATCTCTGAGTTCCATCTATGAGTTAAATAGAAACTATCGCTTATTGGCCATTTGTTTGCAACGTATGTTTTCAAACAATAATAATAATCTAGAGATCTATCGTATATGAAACCTATGCACGGTATCGACATAAACCATCCGTCAACGGTTAACCTATCAGCCAACAATCAACAGCTATTAACTTTGTGGAACCAATTTTATTTATTTATTTATTTATTGCATCTACACATGTACTCTGTGCTAGAAGGTGAGTTCTACCCCTCACGCCTAATAAAGTTCATGAGTTTAAATGTTGCTTGTAACAGGTTTTAGAGTGAGAGACGTAATAGATGAACCTAAACCCTGGGAAAATCAGGACTCTTGATTGTTGTTTATAGCATTTAGTTTTCACAAATAAATCCTTCCTTCAATTTCTATCATTTTATGCGGAGATGTTTCTGATAACAGAGAATAAATTGCTGCTTTAATGTGTCAGTTCTTGTTTGAAGTATGTAGAGATTTTCAACTTTGTTGCTCCTTGTTCTCGAATGCTCTTTACCCTTGATAAGTGGTGACTATGCAGTATAAAAAAACTAGTCACCATTCTAAGTAAAAACTAGACTCGACATTGTGTAATTCAATAATCTGACAATAAACTTTGTAGCAATACAATTTAGTCAAAATTAATATGAAATGCGTAATATAAGCGAAATCTGTTTGGCAATATTCAATATAATATATTGCAATAATAATATTGATTCAGAATAATATATGTTGATCGGATATTCAATCACGGGGAACGGTGTCGTTTTTTGACGTATGACGTGTTTGAAGGGTTTAATTTTTTAGAATATTTTATAAAGCCTGAATATGGCATAGTAATTTTTATGTTGACGTGTGATATTACGCCCAACAGGTTGGAAACCACTGAACTGCACATTAACGATTGTAACCGAAATCAAAACTCGGGTCACTGGTTCTATGTTCCGCAACGTTGATCGTATACTCACCCAAATCGTATACACCATCAAATCGGCAATTTTCCGGTTTCGTTATCTGATAAATAAGTTCCATATTGATCTGCCGTAAAGTTATTATTCAATTTGAAAGCAAATCACAGCGTTTTATATATCCTCTGTTCTGCGATACACTTCGTGAAATGGAACCGTTCTGTTTAAATTAAATTGGCGTAAAGACTTTATAGGATTCGATTCAAATTTATGCTTGATTAATCGTAAAAGAGAGTGAATTAAAATTACATGTTTTCTCCCTTTTACTTTCATTATTATCGTTACGTACATTTAAATAGGATAGGCTCCTTTGAGCTCCAACCATACTAAACGTGATCAAATGTCATAATGAAGTTACTTTCAAATTATTTTACCAAATGTTCACATTATTCCGGGCAATTTACAACGATTGTGTAGAAGCAATAGTTTAATAGGTGCATAAAATGAGATTAAAGATATTTTATCATTTCCCTATTTACTTTCAAACTGACCACTGATTCATACAAATCCAAAACATGCCTATAACATTTTTAAACCTTAAGAACATCGCCCGATAAATGGCTCGTCGTATTTGTATATATTGAGAACTTTATTAATATTTCTTAGTTTTGTAGTTATCGAAAATAATTTTGTCTAACGGTATTTCTTGTATTTCATTTTATTGAATCCGCTGTAGTATACATTATACTATAAAGCATTGCCACTAATCTCATGAAACAGCTGTTAGTTACATAGCCACGGTTGCTTTAGTATGATTTAGTTTCAGTTACATAATTATTGGTTCAAAATTTCCCAAATTTGTATTTCTAATTTTTTCCTACAAAATATAAAACAAAAGTGCTTAAGTATAAATTGAATGAAAAAATAACAGTTTACATGATTTGGTTCTCAGTGTACAACTGTATGGACAGTTGAGGACTACTTAACAAAATGCCGATTTATACTATTTCATTATGTGGTTCTATTATGATCAGATAAGCAAATTGATTTTCTGATTTATGATTGGTTGCTAGTTCCTGAATAGACATTTCATTGCATAAATATTGGTTAGTTCAATAGAGTTTTCTGTCAAATTGACGCTAGTTAGGGTCCTTATGCTGTAAGTGCCATTTCGTTTCATGTCGCTTTCCCCCTCCGGTATGCAAGCGTAATAATCTCTAGGGGAAAGGAGTTCCTCCTGGGCTAGTTTCTATTACCAATACAGCGTCGAGGCAGAGCGTTTGGCATTGGTTTAGCAGTACTTGTTGATGTTATGTGCCTGGCTTGTTGCACTGGTGTATTAGGTCTATGGGCTTCCCAAAGTTTAAGAAACAAAGTATTGAAAATGAGTACCGGAATTACATGTATCGCAAGTATAATGATATATATATATACGATTACGCAAAGTGATTTTGCCTGTCTCAACAATTTTGATACGATAATGACGTATCAAGTGTCAAAGGAAGTGTCAAAAACTAGGTACGATTTATCCCATCGAGGATTGTTTAGGAGTTTTATCGCGTATGTGCTGCGTAATTGCAGTGTGTTGATATGAGTTCATTTTATAGTTTCTACCTGCATCTATCCATTTTGAAGGTTAAGATAATATAGAGATACGAAGTCGGCAATGAAACAAGAATTGTACCGGAGATAGACCAACGCCTTGATAGCGAAGTCGCGTTATCTTCTATACTCCTATAAATTTGTTTGATTTTTGGGTATTGATATTCATATTAAAAAACATTTTTCTATTCATTTAAAAAGAAAATACAACTTTCTTATATATGGGTCGTGGAATTGCATTCATATTCAAAAGATCTAGCTAATTGCATATTCTTTTAAACATTCATTTTAATTAATTCCCTATTAGATTTTTTCGGTTTTCTTGTGGGTTGATCGTCTTTAGTTTACTATTTCGTGTAACTATATTCATGCAGATATTCTACATGATTTATACTTGCGTATTGCTTGTGTAAAAAGGTTATAGTAAACAAACCTCCTTCTATGTATATTTATGTGTGCGTATATATGTTTGTTCAAAAAAATTGCCTCCCAAACTCCTGTCGATTTTTAGTCTACAAGCATGAAATTTAATATATAGGATATTCGAACTCTTGCGAAACTTTATATTTGGGTTTTAGCTAGGGAAAATCGGTGCAAAAGTATGAAAATTAAAAAGATAGAATTTGCCAGGTGGAGATCGAACGACGGCATTACGAGTATGCATGTGTAACGTAATAGCTATTGGTTCATGTTTAACTTTTAGCCTTGCAGCAAACATGTTTAAAGCTCAGCCATTAGCGTCAAAGGAAAAGTAAATCGCAAGCTAAACTGCATTAATCAAAATATTATATGTAAGCGTATTTTACGACCGGACAATGCCGGGCGACCTTCTAGTTGCAGTATAATTCGCATGAGACTTTCATTATTCAACAAGACCTGAAAACCTACGTTGTCATGAACTACCCTGTTTGCTATTTTACAACAAGCTTTGTTTCGTCATTAGATTGAAGGCATTCCAATGAAGACTGTTTGTGCTACACTAATTAAGCTTTTATATAATGGTAAGATATGTTTGAATTTAAAAGTGAGTCAGTATCGGTGCTTAATTCTTCTTGTTCGATGTGTGTAGAATAGTTTCAGACAAATGGATATTAGTTTAGAGGTGATGGCATGACCTGGCTTCAAATGTACAGAATAATCAAGCCAATAAATATCCGCACACATGAGGTCCTGCAATGTGTCCGATGTAAAAAAAAAAAAGAAGTCTATCATTATCTGGATGAAAGATTAACCTACAGACAGGGGAAATGAAAGTGGTTCTTTCAGCTGACTTTTGGAACCGCTTGTACGTACTAGGCAATCGATTTTGAAATTGTTTCTGAATGCATGCATACACTGTGTCGTTAGCCGTGGTTTTCATGTAAACCACGCCTTAGTAGGTTGAGTGTAAATAGAGTAGTCCTTTTCAGCTGAAAGATTTGATCACGACTCGCATCAGTCAATGCTTGCCTCTTGTCAGTACTGGGTTGATGGAATACCCCCCCAGAGTTCCGGTTAACTAAAAGAATGTTTAGATATAAATCGTAGTTGTATCGTGTGGATCAGGGTTTAATAACACGTACCCTTTCAGCCTGATGCGCGTATGTAATCAGCTTGACAGTATTGTATCATGATCACTATATCTGTCATAATTCACGTAGTTTCTAACTTCATTATGGCATTCATGAGGAAAGTTATGTGAAGATTAGAGATGTAAATCTATTCATTGCGAAGACTGGATTGTAAGAGATAGAATCAGTCCTCTTATGCAATATGCCGGGGCAGTGTTTGATTGTAAAACACACGTGAGTGATTTCTCTTTAAGTTTCAAAGTGTGTGTTGTATAGCTTGGTAAGGTTATTGTAATAAAATGTTCCTATTAAGGTAAAGTGTTTCAACTATTACGTTAGGATAACCCATAATGAATCTACGGCATTGATCAAATGCCAACCAAATTGCCGCTGTTTTGTCTTCAATGGATGCTTGTTGACGTTCTGTATCAGTGCAAAATTTGTTGTCACTCAAATGTTGTAAAACTTTTCTTTTACCAAATCCACAGTGGATGTAAGAAAAACGCATTCTCGAGATTTTGATTCCAAAGGAATGTGAATTTTTGTTTGACTAGATATCGTGATGGAGACTTTATTATTAGGATTTGGAAATGTGCTTACGTTACTTGGTTTATTAATCATTGTATCATTTATAATCTCTGAAATGGAAAAGTGGATAGTTATATTGCGCAAATTTTTTGAAGGGTCTGGTAGCGTTATTTCAAGGCTTCTATAATATAAGATAATATATATATGATAATAGAATTTAATTTTTCTACGTTGAATTCTTGTTTTGTACAGAATTATACTTAGATTTATTCCGAATAATTTATAATGCATAAACATTATTTCATTCCATAAGACTTTCCTTTTAACTATTAAATTCAAAAGTATGAAAATCCTCACAGAATTTATGAGATGTCCTAGTAGCATCCGTTAAGACTACGGAATGAAGTTGTTATATCGTGTACCTCGACGTGTTTCAAATGAAGAAACGTTCAGATCTATGTGATAAAACATTAATAAAACATAATCGTTTGTCAAGAATGAAAGTCATTTTCTCGATTATAGATAAATGAGACGGCACCCATCAATTAGAATCAAATGACGAAAGCCAGCAATTTTGCATTTCCTGACATACATTCATCGGACAAGTTGATAAATGCTTTTAGCATTAAAAATCAGAATGAACTACATTATTGAAACCACTTCATATAACAGGTTTGGAATAATTTGCTTTTTTATATATTATATAAGTTAGGTATTTGCATATGTTTATATGCGTTTATGTGCAATTAGATACCAATTGAGCAAGATCGTTTGAGCCTGAAATTTTAGATATTTTCTATATAAATAAAACAGTAGACGTATGTGTGTGTGTAAATATCCAACAGATAAACTATTAAACTACTGGTCACATAGCACTGAAATTCTCAGGAAATAATATTCATGCACCAAGAGTGGTTTATAGCGAATAATATTTTTGCTTACATGCATGTATATCGCATCCAGACATCGGCAAATTTACATGTAAAATGTTCATTAAACATTAGCCGACATTTTGTTTTGTATGCGCACGCGCGTACTTTTGTTTTTATCTCCGGCTGGAACGCTCGGTTCTTTTTGATTTAAATTATAACTAATGACACCAACTCATTTTTTTTTATGTTTTTGTATTAAAAGAAAAAAAAACGAAACCATACATACATTGTATTCGCGGTTTGAAATTTGTAAATATGAAAACAAACATATAAATCTTTTATGATCTCATATTTAATTAATTTCATACATTATTTTAAGACGGAGGATGGGGGATGACACACAGAATACGGATAGTGCTGAAATAATAACGTTATTATTTACAAAGCCATTCTTGATATGGGGAGGGGAAAGTATTATTTAAACTATTCTGTATTTTCACCTAACAATTTATTAAATAAGAAACTGACATGTATTATCTCTATTTTTGTTTAAGATCTGTTTCTCAATCCAATTTCTTGATTAGTTTATTGTAAACTAAGTGTTGCCTAATCACTAACTGCACTTTGAAATATTTATTTTTTGAGTAGCATGAATTTTAAATAAGGTGCTTCTACTGTGTAGTACGCATATTTAAAAAATACAAACCATTTATAATGAAATCATGTATTTCGAAAACCTACTGAGTCATTTTCCGGAAGTGACGTCATGTGTTGATGATGGGGGGGGGACAAGCACGATTATGTTGCTTTAAAAAGTACTCTGGAGGCTGCCAGGGATTACCAAACTTTCTTTTTAAGGTGAGGTTGGGATGTGGCGAATTAGTGCCTGCTCATTCTCCCAAGCATTACCACCACTTTTCTGTTTATGAAGAGGGGACCAGTAGATGATTGCCCTGAAATGCTGCGTCAGAACAGATACTACACTTTGATCTTAGCCAAAAGGCAAAGTAAACGTAATATAGTTTCTACCTGCTATTACTTCCTCCAAAAATAAAAAATACAAAATAACTAAAACAGCATATATTTTAAGAGGTGGGAAGGGGGATATGGAGTAAGTCCCGGTAATGGCAGATCTCAAAAATACTTTATTTCATTGCGTATTTTTAAAAGAAGTGGGAATACGGAGTCAGGCCCAAAAACGGCTGAAGCAATTTATGATCTCAAAATTACTTTATCTAATATTAAAAGCGGAAAAAGTCTACGATTTAGACATTACATTATTTCATGTATGTTTTTAAAACAGTGAGGGGGGATATGAAATCAGTTCAGAAATGGTCGAAACCGTTTACGAGTTAAACATTACTATATTTCATTAATATTTTTAATAGTTGGGTTGGGCTTACAGGATCCGTCCCGGAAATGGCGGCAACATTTAACGTTTTAGATATTAATTTATGTAATGTATATTTTAACAGTGTCGGAAATTGTTGAAACAGTTTACGATTTAAACATTACTTTATTTCATGTATATTTTTACAAGACATTATTACATAGTTATTATTTACGTACGGGGGGCGATAATGTGGGTTAAAATTATGAAAAATTATTGTCTAAATTAGTAACATATCCAAGAATTATGAAAAATGATGAAATGTGAGTTAATTGATTGGTATTTTTTAATGAAATAATCGACCCAGACAATATATCAAAGTTATTATTTTCGTAAGGGGGGGGCTAAATGTGGGTTAAAATTATTAAAAAAACGATGGTCGAAATTAGTAACATATCCAAGAATTATCAAAAATGATGAAATGTGAATTAATCGATTGGTGTGTTGGTAATAAAATAATAAACCCAGACAAAATATCAGAGTTATTATTTTCGCAAGGATGGGAGCATTATGTTGGTTACAATTATATAAAATGATTGTCGAACTTAGTAACATACTCAAGAATTATGAAAAATGATGAAATGTGAGTTAATTGATTGGTGTGTTTGTAATGAAATAATCAACCCAGACAATACATCAATGTTATTATTTTTCGTAAGAGGGGGCGATAGTGTGGGTTAAAATTATGAAAAATGATTGTCGAATTTAGTAACATATCCAAGAATTATGAAAAATGATGAAATCTGAGTTAATTGATCGGTTTGTTTGTAATGAAATATTAGGCCCTGACAATTTATCAGTTTCTGTAGGTGATCAACAATATTCTTCTGAATTTTCAATGTTAACTTCTGGGAATGACGTCACAGTTGTAGTTGTGAATAGAAAGACTCATAATTATGTTGCTTTTTATGTACTTTAGAGTTCTCTATGAATTAACACACCTTCAATTTTGGGGTGGGGCTGGAGAGAGTAATGTCCAGTTTGGGGTGGTGCAATCTCCCACAATGTCATATTCCAAAAACATTGAATAACTATGGAATCATATTCCGGAAATGACATCGTTTCTCTTACTAATGTGTTGTTAGCGGTTGTGGTAGTAAGGGGGAGAACTATATTGAAACTTGTGGTAAAGTAAAAGTTGCCTAACGATCATTCGCATCAATGCATTTATAGAATTATTTGGAAAACCTGCTGAGTTACGGTCAAGAAATGATATCATTTAACTTTAAATGGTGCTGTTAGTAGTAGGTAGGGAAAGAACACAGTAATGTGAATTTTTTTAGTGAAGCAAGGGTTGCCTAATCACAAAGCTTCTCAACATATTTGTTTATTTGTTTGTAAAGCCGGCAGAGAAATCTTCTGAAAATGGCGTCTTTTTTCTAAAAAAATTTGATTGTCGGTAGTAGGGAAAAAATTAAACAGAGTAATGTAGAATTTGATAATGAAGCAAGGGTTGTCTAATCACTTAACTTTGTCAATGTATTTATGCATTAATTTTAAAATCCTGCCAAGACATCTTCCAAAAATGACAATTTATCTTACAATAATAGTGCTGATAGTGAGGGAGGAAAGAAACGCAGTAATGTTGAAATTTATGATGAAGCAAGGGTTGCGAACTCATTAACCAACACAATGTATTTATATATTAATTTGGAAATCCTAATGATCCATCTTCTAAAAATGATTTCAATTTTCTTAAAATTATGGTAGCCTTGGTGGAAAGAGAAATTATTTCATATATGTTGTACAATGCCTGTCGAGAGTATGTTAAATTGTTTCATATATGTATATAAATTACCCGTCCAAAGGTAGGTAAATATATTTTAAATATGTGTTGTAAATTACTCGTCCCCAAAAGGTAAAATTATTTCATATATATTCTGTAAATTACCTGCCCTAGGGAAGGAACAATTATTTCATATGTGTAATAGCCGTCGTACGGTAGGTAAAATATTCTTTTGCTCGAAATAGCAAATGATACATACACATTAAAAATTCCTCTCTCCGAAGAATAACAATTATATTCAGAATCAACTTCAATTTTCTCATTGTTTATATAGTCCCGAGCAAGGTCGTGCAGCCCAGCTAGTTTACAATAAAATCATATAACTGATTTTGATTAAAATTGGAAATAGTATTATAATTTTCATTTTTATCTGCCCATGGGGATATGAAAATCGTTGAAAAGTGTTTCGTTCAAGAACTGGATTTAATTTCCCCGAAACGAGTATATATATATATATATATATATATATATATATATATATATATATATATATATACTAGCAGAGTGACTCAACGGGATTGAATGATTATCAATGAATGCTTCACACTCCCATAATATTATCATCGAAATCGGCGAAATCGCCCATTTTTCAATCAAATCGATTGCTTGCTTGCTCTAGTTGAGGAAGCTATCTTGGTACACCGGGTGGAAGCTCACTTGCCTCTCGCAGTGAATTAGTTCACAATACATTGTAATCTACGTCGAATTGTAAAGAACCCACTATTGATTTTTTTTAAAATTAATGACTTAAATTAAAGTTTAAAATGCAAAAATCCAGTATCATACTTCAGTTGTGCTTTGAATAGAAACATTCATTTCGAACGCGACTCTGTCATATCACAGAACCTACTGTTGATTTCATATGCCTGGTCTTACTTGTTGTGCGGTAATAATGGTTTGAATTTAAGTTTAAATGAAAAAGTCAAGTATCATTGTGAAATAGTACTTTAAACAAAGACTTTCATTTCAAATGCGCCCCGTCATATCAAAGAACTACTGCTGATTTTTCATGTCGAGCCTTTCGGCTTGTGTGGTAATCAAACTTCTCAAGTGCACTTATGATGTTAGGCTGTGTAGAGTGTTAGCTTATTCCTTTTTTCATGGGATTATTTCGAGTATCGATACTTATCGAAGACATTCCGATGTAAAACCTATCTATGAACCCTACCAGGTACATAAAGTACTTTCGTGATGTTTTTACGAGCATAGAGAACTAACTCGCATGTGCACACAAACACACACAGACAACATTTCTTTTCTATAATAGTAGAGATAGCGATGGAGATATAGACGCATATCTGAGGTTGCCCCACATGTTTATACCGAATCTGATGTATATGCTCAACTATTGATTTGATGAGAGTTTAATTCTGGGTCAGTCACCAAGGCAATGATCACACTGCTGAAAAAAAAAGGAACAGGCATAGTAGGAAGGAATTAGATGACGACCGGCCCATAACTATCCTGAACTCAAAAGAGTTTTGCCAAGATCCTATCAAATCAGCTGCAGGTTGTTATCGGAGAGTTGGCCGAACCTAAGCAGAACCAGGCTGTGCAAAGAAGAGCAATTCAGAACAAGTTATATCTGATATATACGAGACTAGAGGGAGGAATAGAAGACGACTTCTAAGCCGACGCTAATCAACTTGAATCAGTCCCTAGCTTTCGACATCCTAGCACCTGTTTATGAGAGCCCCAGTTTTAAACTAGGCTTTCGCAAAATGATATATCTACTGTATAACGCGCAATGTACAAGTCAATGGAAAGAACTCGAAATCTTTTGTTATCTCCTGATCAGTGTGCCAGGGCTGTCTGATGTCGCCCCTGCTTTACATCCATGCATTGGGGGCGCTACTTCGCCTTCAATCCATGGATGCATATATAGACTTCTAATGGGTCTCTATACTGTATCTCACGCCTACGTCAATGGTACAGATTAACAGAAAGTGTTCGAAATCTTTAGTAATCTCCCGGTCAGTCTGTCAGAGCTGTCCGTTGTCGCCACAATTGATTTCATATGCTTGGACTTGTTTATTTTGTGGGGGTTTATAATCACTAAGGTGCAGAAAAACTGTCTTTCGCGAAAAAACCTTTGTTTAGCTGAGCGCAGGTAAAGTTTCCTCATTCGCCGTCTTTGTGTCGTGCTTCCTTTTTTGGCATGTGGTTTGGATCGGATCTACAGCTCAAAAGGAATCGGTATGAGGTACAGTCAAAAATTGAAGCATCTGCTAACTTTTGGCTCTCATCGTTGAATATTTGAATTACAGAAAAAGAAGAATGATTTTAAGATCGCCAATTTCACCGCGTCAAAGCACGCGTAACAAAAATCTGTTCTGTTTCCTTATCGACGTTATCGCAAACAAGCTTTTTTCAACTGCACCAAATTGCAATATAGACCGTACCGACGTCGACCCGAGAAGAAAAAAACCGTTCTCAACTGAAGAAATGCTGACTTTTTATACTGTCATACCCGATCGCGTTTCAATTTGCATAAGGCACAATTTTGTCTCGTCTCAATCAGGTTTCGAGTTTAAGATTGTTCTCTTTTCTTACGCGAATGACACCCGCGCTAATCATGCACACTAAAATTTTCCCTACACCCACCCCCGATCCGTATTTGTTGGGTAGTCCTTAGCAGAAGTGGGGCTACACGACCAGACACAGCTAGATCACGCTACACAGACAGACATAGCTAGCCCATGCATAAAAGTGATGACTCTTTTTTTATATAATACAACGAATCACATTTCCAGTTCTTCATTTAAAAGCGAGGACTATTAAAAAAAAACAACCAAATCGCATTTTAAATTCTTCATTTTAATGCGACGATATCTTTAGAAAATCTAACCGAATCCCATTTTAACTTTTTCATTTAAAGAAATCCAACCGAATCAAATTTTAATTTTTTCATTTAAAAGCGACAACGTTTTTCTTTTTAGCAAATGCAACCGAATTTCATTTTAAATTCCTCATCTAAAAACGACGACTTTTTACATACAATTCAACCTAATCGCATTTTAAGTTCTTTTAAAAGCGGTGACTTTTTTCAAAAATAAAATCGAACTCAAATTGTACTTTACTGTTCTCCAAAACTTGACGCCGCCATTACTCAAAAATCCTATTCAAAAACTTGACGCCGCCATTTCTCAAATCCTATTCAAATTCGTCTGGCGGAGATAACGACAGCCAATTCTTCAGGGCATTAGTTGTAAGTCCTGACAGCTCGATTTCAAGTCAACAGTTGTTCTACACTCATCGTTTCCATCCTGGATGAAGCACGTAATATATGTCAGACATGTTGCAGTAGTCTAGAAACAACTGCGCATGTTAACCAACGTTCGAGCAACGGTCCCCCAATCAACCAGGCTAGGCGTCGAAGCTCAGCAAAAAACTCATTCACTGTCTCATCAGGGCGAAGTTGTCGAGTGACAAACTGGCCGTATGCATTAAATGCATCACTGGCATACGCTGTTACAAGTGCCTGCCTGACCTGTTCTGCATTTGCTTTCTACTCCGTACCAAGTTGCCTGTATATGGCCAGAGCTTCACTTCGGAATCTCAATGACAGGACGTGATTAACATCCCTCATAGTGCAAAGCTCACACTCAACTTCCATATTTTCGATCCACTTGAACAACGGGCAGCACCACTTAATTCCAGAATCAACTGAACATAAAAATATCTTGCCCTCCCTTGCTGAAATAGCTTTTAATCGTTTAATGTTTGAATTACAGAAAAAGAAGAATGATTTTAAATCGTCAAGTTCGCTGCGTCGAAGCACACGTAACAAAAATCTGTCCTGTTCCCTTTTCGACGTTATCGCAAACAAGCTTTCTTCAACTGACACCAGATTGCAAAGTACACCGTACCGATGTCGAGCCGACAAAAAGAACCGTTCTCAACTGAAGAAATGCTGGATTTGTATAATGTTTAACCCGACCGCGTCTCAATTTGTATGACACGTCTTTGTCTCATGTCGGTTAGGTGTCGAGTTTTACATGTTTTTTCTTTTTCTTTTCTTAAGCGAATGACACGCGTGCTAATCATGCACATTGCAATTTTCCCTGCATTGGCTTCGGAGAAAACTATCCTTAAAGAGTAGCACTTAAGCTCACCAAGTAAAGAGTAGCACTTAAGCTCACCACAATAAATGGATATATGGAGATTCCTCCACCTCAAGAAACGCCTGTCTCTCGGCGTTTCGATGACAGCTTGATTCGTGCATTTCGAAGCCTCCCCCACAGGTAGGTTGAATAGAAACCTGTCTGCGAACCCAATGCCTCTTCCTGTCCCAAAGAAGCGAGAAAAAAAGGCGCTGGAGAGCGTTTTTTTAGGCAGAGAAAGTACGACCAATCGGTAAAGGAATATCGTAAGTGTGCACCAAAGAGGTTAAAGTTCAACGATTTGATTTTTAGAAAACTCTGCCAAACGCCTCCGCCAATTTTTGGTCTAAAAACTTGGAATTTTAGATGTAGGTTACTTGAACATGGATCAAACATTTTAATTTGATCTGAGACCAAAACAATAAATGGATATATGGAGAGGCGTTTGGCAGAGTTTTCTAAAAATCAAATCGTTGAACTTTAAACCTTTGACAGCGAAATTTCTGGTCGAAAACTGAAGAAAAGGTTTTTTCGAAATCTCAATACATCTTATGTCAAATTTTGAGTCTGTAAACTGAAAATTGACAGAGTAGTTTAGTAGGGGAATGTACACACACAAACAGACATCCAGACAATTTCACTTTTATAGATATATAGATTAGTTAGTTTTCTCATTCTATAAACCAATGTTTCAACCATGTTTTTTTTTATTCCTGTATTATAGATATTTCAAATTCTATATTACGATGTAAGACAACACTCTCAGTGAGCAGTATCGTACCTTTTATTGTATACCTATAACCTTTTGATTAAGATATCTTTCTTACACCTAATCCATATTCCGTGTTTTCCTTCCTTGGTCACATCAAAGACAATTATTTAATTGATTATTCAGACATGCAACTGATATTCACTGAATTTCGCAAGAAATACGGCATTAATTCGTACTTCAGTCGCACTTGCATACATACATACATACATACATACATACATACACAAATATTACCTTAATTTATAATGTATGAAATTCGATTAAGGGAGCAGTGTGACGAATATACAAATCTTCATAAAAAAATCGATGTGATGATTTTCCTAGTCTAACTGTTGGGTGTTTCACACTTTTTTTAAATTGTCATTTATCCATATTATAAACCAAACTATCCCTGTATATAAGTGGCATAATAAATATATCATGGTTTTGAATATGTAATTGAATCCTAAGGTACATATTATTCTCTCTTTCTCTCTTCTTTCTTTCTTCTTTCTCTCTCTCTTTCTCTCTCTCTTTCTCTCTCTCTCTCTATATATATATATATACATATATATATATATAAAGACTTTCTGATTCTGTCTCTCTCTCTACCCCCTCTTTGTCTTTCTCTATCTCCTTATATATATATGCATATATGAATAAATGTGTATAGGTGTAGTTATATGTGTATATAATATAGTTGTGTATGTGTATATGTACGTGTATAGTATGTTTTAAAGCTTTTTATACTCCAACTTTGCACTGTCCTTGGACGATCAATTACTTTTTTGTCAAGATGTTATATAAGTGTTTTGTTTACATATATAACATTTCGAAAAAAAACAACATGAGATAAACAACCACTATCTCGACTTTTCGATCGAAAAACTTGAAATGTAGACGTCACTGTGTTCTTGTTATCTGTTCAAAGATTGTGTCAAACAAGCAATATAAAGAAAATAAAGCTGAACAAGTGAAGCACTCGGTCTTTCCCTTTTGATAATCGACTGCTCTTGTGATCAACTCACTAGACTCTGGAAGTATCATTAAGCCACGAATCAGCAGACCAATTATAAAACGGGCGATGTGTTAATACTGAAGACGTTTAAACTGCCGCTTCCATTAGAGTTGAACGACTCAAGTGAGTGGCTTAAGTTGAGCCAAATAACACGATGCTTCAGTTGCGGTTTTTGATTCGGATGTTTGATTGGGGCTGGCTGTCCTCTTCGTCGACATTTATTCGATCTATTTGACTGTTATTTATAATTATTTACATACGTTCTGGATAGTAGCCAGACGGAGAAAACCGCTTTCCTCAGTTTGGAAGGATTTGTTGAATATTTGTTGCGGCCTCTTGAATCACCTTCTCAAAATCATCTTTTATTGACCGATCATAATTGGTAAATAGCCAAATGTATTTTTTGCCATTAAAAAAACAAACATTATAGCGTTATTATCTAAAATGCCAGCCCAATGGTTAAGCTCAGTGATCTTAAAGTTTGATTTGCTAAAAGTTACGTATTACTTAATAGTAATATTTATATTTCACGTGTAAAATAAATTGCCCAATCCATTATCTTTTGTAAGTATTATTGACACATGTACAAAGGTAGGTACCTTATGTCATGCAGATAGTATGGATTTCAAAACATATAGAAATCGTCGGACAAAATGCTTGTGGATAAGGGCACTTACACCACTCATGCTTCAAAATCAGTTACTAAATAAAAAAATGTTTAAATGGTAGGCACTTTAACGGACAATAAAACTGACTATTTAAGTTTTGGTAGACATTTTAATCCGTCCTGATTTTTATGTTGACGGAATTTACGTCATGTTTTTATGATATCATATTTTACATTTTGAATTTTTATCTACAAAATTTGCCGTTTTTTTCGGGACAAGTAAATTACATTTACAACATTCCTTCTAGATAACACAGCAAAATTTTCTTTTTTAGAGGTATCTATGCAAATATTACACTTCATCTTTTCTGTCCTTTAACGGTGAAGGACAATTACTGAATCGGTAATTTTGGGGGGAAGCTGGATTTGTTTTTCTTCGCATTAAATGTTGATCGTATCTAACATTACCTTCGCGTGGAAGCAAGTAAATAAGGACACGGTGTCGACAATAATGACCAAAGAAAACAGTTAACGTTTATTAGATATCAAAGCTATGTTACATCAAAATATTTACACAGAAAGTAAACTAGATACGTGAACCCTACATCTTTATAATAAAGTAAAATGATTGTCCCTTATTTTATTGATAATAATAGCTTTCTAATACAGATCTAGGTATGTAAATCTGCTTCAGCAGCCATGTAGATTAATTCTTGATGCGCGTTTTCAGAATAATTAATTACATTTATTTACTTTCAATATGTTTTTAAAAAAATTTATCAGCCTCGACTCCTTCTCATGGCATAGTCATATAGTAATAATATTTTTTTTAATAAATTTGTTTTCTATCGTCATTATTTTGTGAGGTGGTCCTTATTTCCTGGAGAACAACGATAAGCATCGTCTTCCTTTGAGAATTTTTTACCAGGCATATACCGTGACTTTAAACAAGATTCGTTGCCAGCTATAAAAACAGATAAGCTCGAACTTTATTTATATGTTTTTCACTGTCTTGTATATATAAACTTTTCATTTCACTTCCTTGGATTTCCGACCTAGTTAATATTTTGTAATTGTATTTTCATCTATTTTTCTCAGTTCATTATAAATTTCTAACATTTGTCCGACTGAGTTAATGCAGTGGAATTAATTAAATTCCTATTTGTCTTTATATTTTTCATCGGTACTCAACTGCAACGTACGTAACAAAAAGTATTAACTGAATTCAAAATAAATGCTAAATGAATTATCTAAATTTAACGTACATATGGCCTTCCATATATTCCGGAATTTTTAAACAATACTACCGCAAAGACAAATACGAATGTCATTGTATTTATAGATGTAAAAACAGTTTACATTAATCGTATATTACAAACTGCTAACTGATAGAATTGAAAAAATAGTTTTCTGGATATTTAGTGTTTACTATAATCGATAATAGCCTGGTTATTAAAAGAATATTATTTTTAAAAATTGAAACGAACATATTAGACACTGGTGTATAATTATTCGAAAATATTTATAATTGAAAGGATAAAAACAAGCCGCCTAATAAAAAAAGAAGAAAAGGACAGCCGCAGCTTTCCGCATGTGAAACATATTTATTTCACACTATATAGCGTTTCTTTAAGATCGTAACTTCAGTTCATGAAAAGTAAATGTATCGATTTCATTTTTCATTTCTTATTGATTAACGGAAGTCCATGTATATTTTACAACGCTTGCAACAGCAATCTCCATAATTTTGTGTTAAAATAATAGTTCCTTTTTAAAGTAAATTTCTGTCAATTCAGTTCTATTAAGAAAAGTGATTCTGATTCCGTAAATATCATTCTCATTATAATTCTTCACGTTGATTCATATTTTTTAAAATAAAAATATGTATCTTATTTATTTGTGAAAATGTAGCAATTTAATTATTTTGAAATCAATAATCATTTCCTGTCATATTACTGTAGAATTAATTTTCCGTTATATTTTCTTCAGTTCCATAAAACGAATTGAAATTTTTAAAATGTATTTAAAATTGAACTTTCTTAATCGACGGTGCGACATACTTTGATTTTGGAACAATTTATTAAAACAATTTGAGTAAAGTCGAATTGTTGTATTTGAGCAACATCAAATCAATCACCAATCATGATCTCATTTTGTAATGGGTATACATACAAACATATATTTTCGAGTATTATTATAATTATTATTAGTAGTAGTAGTGTTATGTAAACAAATCGGTTGACAACTTAGAACGATCAGCCGTAACTTAAAAACATGCATTAAAGACGTAAGTCACAATTGCGTTTGTTTTTGTATAAAATTATATTTTACAATATTATACATATTTACAATTTAAACAGTTCGTCTTTTTCTTTTGGTGGTTTTGAAGTTCACAGCGATAGTAACAGTGTTCTCACAGTGATCTGAGGAGGGAAATGACGTTTCAACGATCCCGTCTCCAATGACGTTCTGTTCCTTTTTTCTCCTCTCTCTGCTAGCTCTCTTATCTGTCGCGCGTCTGTTCCTTATATGGCATTCAGCTCAACTTTCTCACGTCACGCGTCCTAGAGCTAATTTACATATAACCAACAGAATATTTAAGTCTCGGCTTCCACGTGAGTCCTTAGCACGTTTTTGTTTTATTTATTTAGTCGGACGATTACTTCTGCACGTGCCGATAATTCACCTGTCATCAGGAAATTCCATTCATTGTTTTCCGTAGAATGCCGTGCAAAATATGCGAATTCCAGTAACCTGCTTTTTCGTTTTGTCAACAATTACGATCGTCCGACTTTTTCTATTTACACTGCGAATTCTTTTTCTTTAATTCATACTAGTGGACTATCAACATTCGATGTCGTCCACTTATCAAGTTAATAAAAAGGGATTTTATTTTAACCTTTATGTATCGGTTAACCGCTACATAACAGTAGTAGTAGTAGTAGTAGTAGTAGTAGTAGTAGTAGTAGTAGTAGTAGTAGTATTCTATAGATGTGGCATGTGTTAACCTTGCGCGTTTCAGGATCACAAGAATGCATGCCTGACTGTATGAAGAAATATACATTTTACTGATCCTTTCACATATATATATCATGTTATTACCTTTCACAAATATATCATGTTATTTCCTTTCACATATATATCATGTTATTACCTTTCACAAATATATCATGTTATTTCCTTTCACATATATATCATGTTATTTCCTTTCACAAATATATCATGTTATTTCCTTTCACAAATATATCATGTTATTTCCTTTCACATATATATCATGTTATTTCCTTTCACAAATATATCATGTTATTTCCTTTCACATATATATCATGTTATTACCTTTCACAAATATATCATGTTATTTCCTTTCACATATATATCATGTTATTTCCTTTCACAAATATATCATGTTATTTCCTTTCACAAATATATCATGTTATTTCCTTTCACATATATATCATGTTATTTCCTTTCACAAATATATCATGTTATTTCCTTTCACATATATATCATGTTATTTCCTTTCACATATATATCATGTTATTTCCTTTCACAAATATATCATGTTATTTCCTTTCACATATATATCATGTTATTTCCTTTCACAAATATATCATGTTATTTCCTTTCACAAATATATCATGTTATTTCCTTTCACATATATATCATGTTATTTCCTTTCACATATATATCATGTTATTTCCTTTCACATATATATCATGTTATTTCCTTTCACATATATATCTAATTATTTCCTTTCACATATATATCATGGTGTTTCCTTTCACAAATATATCATGTTATTTCCTTTCACAAATATATCATTTTATTTCCTTTCACATATATATCATGTTATTTCCTTTCACATATATATCATGTTATTTCCTTTCACATATATATCATGTTATTTCCTTTCACAAATATATCATGTTATTTCCTTTCACATATATATCATGTTATTTCCTTTCACATATATATCATGTTATTTCCTTTCACAAATATATCATGTTATTTCCTTTCACATATATATCATGTTATTTCCTTTCACATATATATCATGTTATTTCCTTTCACATATATATCATGTTATTTCCTTTCACATATATATCATGTTATTACCTTTCACATATATATCATGTTATTTCCTTTCACATATATATCATGTTATTACCTTTCACATATATATCATGTTATTTCCTTTCACAAATATATCATGTTATTTCCTTTCACATATATATCATGTTATTTCCTTTCACAAATATATCATGTTATTTCCTTTCACAAATATATCATGTTATTTCCTTTCACATATATATCATGTTATTTCCTTTCACATATATATCATGTTATTTCCTTTCACAAATATATCATGTTATTTCCTTTCACAAATATATCATGTTATTTCCTTTCACATATATATCATGTTATTTCCTTTCACATATATATCTTATTATTTCCTTTCACATATATATCATGGTGTTTCCTTTCACAAATATATCATGTTATTTCCTTTCACAAATATATCATGTTATTTCCTTTCACAAATATATCATGTTGTTTCCTTTCACATATATATCATGTTATTTCCTTTCACATATATATCATGTTATTTCCTTTCACAAATATATCATGTTATTTCCTTTCACATATATATCATGTTATTTCCTTTCACATATATATCATGTTATTTCCTTTCACAAATATATCATGTTATTTCCTTTCACATATATATCATGTTATTTCCTTTCACATATATATCATGTTATTTCCTTTCACATATATATCTAATTATTTCCTTTCACATATATATCATGGTGTTTCCTTTCACAAATATATCATGTTATTTCCTTTCACAAATATATCATTTTATTTCCTTTCACATATATATCATGTTATTTGCTTTCACATATATATCATGTTATTTCCTTTCACAAATATATCATGTTATTTCCTTTCACATATATATCATGTTATTTCCTTTCACATATATATCATGTTATTTTCTTTCACAAATATATCATGTTATTTCCTTTCACATATATATCATGTTATTTCCTTTCACATATATATCATGTTATTTCCTTTCACAAATATATCATGTTATTTCCTTTCACATATATATCATGTTATTTCCTTTCACATATATATCATGTTATTTCCTTTCACATATATATCATGTTATTTCCTTTCACATATATATCATGTTATTTCCTTTCACAAATATATCATGTTATTTCCTTTCACATATATATCATGTTATTTCCTTTCACATATATATCATGTTATTTCCTTTCACAAATATATCATGTTATTTCCTTTCACATATATATCTATTTATTTCCTTTCACAAATATATCATGTTATTTCCTTTCACATATATATCTATTTATTTCCTTTCACAAATATATCATGTTATTTCCTTTCACATATATATCATGTTATTTCCTTTCACATATATATCATGTTATTTCCTTTCACATATATATCATGTTGTTTCCTTTCACAAATATATCATGTTATTTCCTTTCACATATATATCTATTTATTTCCTTTCACAAATATATCATGTTATTTCCTTTCACATATATATCATGTTATTTCCTTTCACATATATATCTATTTATTTCCTTTCACAAATATATCATGTTATTTCCTTTCACATATATATCTATTTATTTCCTTTCACAAATATATCATGTTATTTCCTTTCACATATATATCATGTTATTTCCTTTCACATATATATCATGTTATTTCCTTTCACATATATATCATGTTATTTCCTTTCACATATATATCTATTTATTTCCTTTCACAAATATATCATGTTATTTCCTTTCACATATATATCTATTTATTTCCTTTCACAAATATATCATGTTATTTCCTTTCACAAATATATCATGTTATTTCCTTTCACAAATATATCATGTTATTTCCTTTCACAAATATATCATGTTATTTCCTTTCACAAATATATCATGTTATTTCCTTTCACATATATATCATGTTATTTCCTTTCACAAATATATCATGTTATTTCCTTTCACAAATATATCATGTTATTTCCTCCTACTTGCTGTACGACTGATTTCTTTTTACCTGCATTAGATGTGTGTTCATAATCATCCGTCTGCCTGTTTTCAACATTAACAACAAACTCTCACAGAAAGTCTATATTCACTTATGGCAGATCGTTCGTGACGCTCAAACTTTTTTGTTCAAATCAAGATATAATGTAAACCACGACAACAAAAAAGATTAGCACTAGTTTACTTTAGACTTAAAACGCTTCAGTTCAGGAGGCATGGTTGCATGTGTTCTTACGGCATATCAACAGTAATTTTTTAATTTAATGCCAAAACCGTGCATATATGTTTTTGCATAGGTTATATTAATTATTATGATTTGTAGGCATATATGTTTTAAAGGGCCAATACACGATATTTTCTACTCAAGCAATGGATAGATAACTGAAACGTATTACAACTCCGAATCGGAATGAACTTGGGAGTAGTAGTAGCTAAGGTTGTGATTCAACGCTCCCTAAAGTCCTCTATTGGGACCTCACAATTGGATACACTTTAAGATCATATCGATCATTT
>NC_136500.1:97073273-97158273 GCF_053919585.1 Euprymna scolopes | reverse complement strand
TAACGTAAAATGAACATCCACTTTATAGCCAAGATGGCTATAAATTGGGTGCCCATTTTACGTAAAATT
This sequence comes from Euprymna scolopes, assembly GCF_053919585.1. Taxonomy (NCBI): domain Eukaryota; kingdom Metazoa; phylum Mollusca; class Cephalopoda; order Sepiida; family Sepiolidae; genus Euprymna; species Euprymna scolopes. The sequence goes on along the minus strand of NC_136500.1, from coordinate 97,158,204 downwards.
AATATAAAATGTAGTCTCTCACTTCTTGTAACAGTAATGTGCGACCTTCAGGGCCAATGTCACACGACCCACTATATAATGCAGGTAATTTGATCCCTAGCTGCCGATATTTCGAACTTATAAAATTTCCCCCAAAATGGTATATGTATGGATGTCGCCAAATTGAATATTAAAATGTTCATATCTTTGGTTCTATGATCTAAAATTATATGAAAATTTGCAAGCTTTTAGAAGATTATAATACTATTCTATGATTTAAATTTTATCACAATTGGTTATAAAGAACTTATGTTTTCAAATGAATAAAATATGCCCATTTATATATATATATATATATATATATATATATATATATATATATATATATACTAGCAATCGGTGCCCGGCGTTGCCCAGGTGTTTTGAGGTGTATGCTGAGAAAAAAAAGGTCAATTTATTAAACTTTGACCCCTATTATGACCTCTTAACATTTATTGTTTAGGGATCAAGTAAAGTTAGATCCATGTCCAAGGAATCTATATCTAAAATATCACGTGTTTAGACCCAAAATTGTAGGAGGAGTTTGGTAGAGTTCTCAAAGGTCAAATCGTTGAATATTGACCACTTAATCGCCAATTTTCTGTCGAAAACCTATCACATCGATTTTCCCAAATCTCAGTACCCTGTATATCAAATTTCGAATCTGTAGGCTTAAAATTGACAGAGTTTTAGCGTAGACGCACAGACACACACAGACACTATCACTTATATATATATATATATATATATATATATATATATATAAACATCATATATATAAGGATAATAGTACGCCATATATATAACAAAAGACCGTTAATTAAGTGGTCAATATTCAACGATATTTAAGGATAATATATAATAAAACACCATATATATATATTTAAGGATAATAATAAAGAACTGAAAGTTGCGAAAATTCCATCGCACTGCGTCTATTATTATCATCGAACTATCGCTTAATCGAATCAACACAATAATATTGTTTTTTGGCTGTCAATGAATTTCAATATGAATCCCAAAGATATTTTTATTTAACACTGAAATCCATTTTATTTACTGAAGTGAAAGGAAAACCCGGGGGAACTTTACCCAAAAATAAATCTATATTTTTTGTGTGTATTGATAGTCTTATTAACACCCTTTTTTTCTATTCATTTAAAAAGAAAATACAACTTCGTTATTTATGAGTCGTGGAATTGCATTCATCTACAAAAGATCTAGCTAATGTGCATATTTTTATCGTTTTTAATTAATTCCCTATTAGTTTTTTTTCGGTTCTCTTATTAGATGATCATCTTTATTTAACTATTACGTGTAATTATATTCATTAGGCACCGCCAAAAATGGCCGCAAAATCAAGTTGTTGTTGTTTTTTAAAACGAAATTACATTTATTAAAATCCATTATTTCTGAGTAACGTTTTTTTTCCAGAAAGATAAAACCCTGAATTTTATCATATAGAAAACAGAATAATGTAAAACTTTTTCTACTATTTTTAATTAAATTTTAAATGTTAAATTTTCCCCAAAAGTTAACAATTGACATTTTTGTCTTGCACAAAAAACGTACATAAATATTTTTAAAAAAAAAAAGTTTTTGAAATAATTAATTTATTTATTTATTGTCTAACTGAGATTTAGGATGATTTTCTAAGAGAATATGCAAAAATATTATAATATTAGTACCTGGATTTCAAATAATTCCACTTATTCATATATGTAACCAGTTATTTCGCGTCAATCTAGAGTCTAGAACGACACTGTTTACGTTTGCGTTTGATAAGAAACAAACTATGGAAGACCAAACAGGCCAAAAAAACTTATTTTTCAGTGACGAAAATTTCAATGTATTATTAAGCTGAGGCTGGCCAGTGCCAGATGGGTGACCATTTGTATGAGCTTGGTTTTTAATGTGTATGTGTGTGGGGCCAGGCTCCCCAAAATGGGGGGGGGGCAATTTAAAGCAGAATAAAAAAAAATTATTTCAGCGCGTTTGGTCCACCGTAGTCGAAAGGCGGCAAACGTTTTCAAACGGGATAAAAAAATGATGCTATTTTTAACACAAAGGGCACAATATTTATCGAATTTTTTTTTTTTGTATCGATTCTTCCAAGCATGCCCTATTTAATAATGGTCATGCATTATTCGGCTCGCTAAAAAAAAAATTGTTAATTTATTTATCATAGATTTTAAAATGGCTTTTTTCGTATAAATATTAAAAAAAAATTTTTTTGTTTTGCTTAACTTAAATTAATTATTTTACTTAACATATTCACCGAATTTCACACTTCAAAACTCAAAAGCGGGATAATAATATAATAATATAACACAATCGAAGTTCTGATATTCAGACGTCAAAATAAGGTATGCAAACAATTTTTTTTTTAATCTATAATTCTGTCCCTTACAACAACACAATATGTTTTGTTCAGTTTCAGATGATTATTTTAAGCATATTTGTTCCCACTTCAAAACAAGGGGGGGTTTGTAAGCAAAAAAATATATATATATAAATATCGTTTATGAAAAATAAGTACACCGTTATAAAGTTCATTCTTCTCTTAATAATCGCTGAAAATTTCGTATTGATCGGATAATTACCTGATTTTTGGTAGATTTTTAAAAAGACGGTGCGTCAAAAAGTACTGACCTGCCCCCCCAGTTTTAGCGGTGCCTAATATTCATACAGATATTCTATATGATTTATATTTGCGTTATATTTGCGTAGAAATGAAGAAAATCAAATTTACTGTGTGTTTATCGTGTGTTAGTCAGCGGGCTTGGTTGCCATAACAACGTGACGTAGCCAAGGACGGTACTGGACGTGTGTGTGTGTGCGTGTGTGCGCGTGTGCTGGAAATTATAGTAGTACTAATAGCGTTTGTTTTCGCCATCTTGAATTTTCCAATACATCGGTAAACACTGTATGGTTTTCGAGCTGAATAGACATGTTACATTGAATAAAAACACGAAAAATATATCCAGTTTGGTAGAAAAGTAAATTATCTTGCCTTTGATAACATTTATTTGTTATATATTTGTTTTTTGACAACTTTTTCGAATCTATGTGTACAGTAATACAAACCCGAAATGAATTTAAGACCACGAGTGAACGCGCGTTTTTTTTTTTTTTTAGTTTGGTTTCATATATATATATATATATATATATAAATAAGTATTTTTAAATTTTATCTTTCTAGCTTAAAAAAAAGTTTTAAAATTTTATCAGCCGGCATGATTTATTTTTAAATATTGAAAAATTTCAGGAAAATTAATTTTTGCTAGATTTTCAAAACATGTGTGTCAACAGCTTAAAAAAATCGTCTCTTCAAAAGAACATGTTTTAAAGTAGACGGTAGTGAACGTGTGTGTGTGCGTGTGTGCGCGTGTGCTGGGTAGAACAGCGTTTGTTTTCGTGTTGTGTGTACGTGTGTGCGGCTAGAGCCATAATGGCGGACGTGATGTCGGAGTTTGGATTGTTAGATTGTGTAAGTTTCGTATTTTTGTAATTTGTAAATAACAAGTTAGGAAAAAATTAAACCCTTCCAAGATGGACAATAAATAAAGCCATAATATTTTATGGTAAAGTTAAGAGCGTAGGAACCATAGTTTTTTAGGAGATGTGATTATTGGATTAACCAATCAGAAATCGTCTGTGGCACACACATCTCTGTTTTTTTTATATATATATATATATATATATATATATATATATATATATATATATATATATATATATATATTACTATAATAATTAAATACCTACAGACACTAGAGTTTCATCCTTTCGGGAATCTTCAGTGCAGGGTGTCACGATTAACATCAGTCGAACGATTCGAACCCGGCAACACGTACTATCAGGCTCGATTAGCAGAGACCGTATCCATTCGGCTACCATTAACCGCGTAAAAATAACGTTGAATTTAAAAATTTTAATTTTAAATGTTCTTTACGTCAGTCAGACAGTGATCCAATCGTTATACGATGATCTACGCATAAGAGATAAATTGAATGACTTTAATTCAACTGAAAGTGCTCAACGACAAGAAACGAGTTTCTTAAAGGGGCTGTCATAACTATTTTTACTATAATAATTAAATACCTACAGACACTAGTGTTTCATCCTTTCGGGAATCTTCAGTGCAGGGTGTCACGATTAACATTAGTCGAACGATTCGAACCCGGCAACACGAACCATCTAACTCGATTAGTAGAGACCGTATCTATTCGGCTACCATTAACCGCATCAAAATAACGTTGAATTTAAACATTTTAATTTTAAATGTTCTTTACGTCAGTCAGACAGTGATCTAATCGTTATACGATGATCTATGCTTATATATATATATATATATATATATATATATATATATATATATATATATATATATTGAAATTCAATTAACTTTCTTGAAGTTATATATTTGGAATTTTACCGTCACTGGATTATTTATCTTCCACCAGACTATCCATTCACGCGTAATCACCTTTTTCTTCACCATATTCCCTCTGCTTCACTTTTTTGTTATCAAGTAAGATCTTTGACTTACTTGTTGTTTCATCAAATACTTTTGCATGCAAAATCCGATCCCGCATTTTGTCAATTTCTGATGAGAAAGAAAAGTATTTCTTCGAAACTCCGCGGATTAAGGACTATCCACTTATCTAGTATTTCCTTTTCAGATTAAATATGTTTTTAACTCATTTCAAAGTGTTTTTTAACATGTTTTATTAACTGTTTGCTCGTATTATAAGCTCTATCTCCTATTTGGTTTTATCTAGCTTTTACATCTGGCTGAGATAACTTTATAAATATTAATTCTTTAATATTTATAATATACTTTAATTTTACCATCTTGGATCATTTTGGTAAATGTAATTGTAATTTTTATTTTATATATATATATATATATATATATATATATATATATATATATATATATAGAGAGAGAGAGAGAGAGAGAGAGAGAGAGAGAGAGAGAGCGTGTGTCCTAGCAAGCCAGCTTTGGTTTGACTGCTTTGGGATGAATTTTTCTTTTGAATAATGTTCTGGGATATTCCCAGCTTCTGGATACTTAGTAACAGTCCTGTTTCTAACATTCGAATATATTCCTTTGCAATTTTTTTAAATTAAATTTTCACCCCAAACAAGGCACAGTGCCACTTTGAAGCAGAGGACTACTATCAGGGACTTAATTAGCGGGGTCATTATGAAGGGAGATGAGTAGAAAGATGTTTGTTAACATTACACTTGAACTTCTGCATATCAGTACAGTTGGAAAAGCAGAATCCCGGATGGGAGTTCCAAAGACCCGCAGTTTTGAGGAAAAAACTATTGGGGTAAAATGCTTCTTGCACCTAGGGATCTCTACTGTAAAGGGATGAGACTTAGTAGCTTGTCGGGTTTGTCGGGGGTAGTTACGTCGGCGAGGTACAAGTGTTTGCAGTTCGTCAGAGCATTCACCATTAAAGTATTTGTAGAACAGGCAAAGGGATGCAACATCTCGTCGATGGGACAGAGGCTGAAGCCTAGATGACAGTTCAGGACCTATCAAGTTGGCGACTCTCTTTTGAACCCTGTCCAGGAGCAAGAGACAAGCAGCAGATGCACCAGCCCAGATGTGACAACAGTACTCCATACATGGGCGAATGGTGGCCTTATAGAGGTATAGGATACTGTCAGGCGTAAGTAGTTTTCTAGCACGGTAGAGGGAGCCGACCTTCCTTGCAGCAGCCTTGGCAATGCTCTTAATGTATCTATTCTAGTTCATATTCCCTGTAAACGTTAGGCCGAGGAGTTTAAAAGAAGTACTTTCAGGCAATGTGTTCTTGGCCATTGCTATTGGTGGTAGAGAAGGTTTCTTGTAGTTATTGAAGGAAACAAGCTTAGTCTTAGCAGCATTGAATGTGACCATCCATTTTTCCCCATTCCACTACAGATTGGAGGTCATCCTCTAGTGTTTCTGCCATTTCCTTGGATATATGTTCATTTGTTTTCCCCTCATATCTGTTATAGAGAGTGGTGTTATCGGCAAATATACCCATCTCCGAAACAATTTTATCAGGGAGGTCATTTATGAATATCAGGAATAATAGAGGCCCAAGGATAGACTCCTGAGGTACTCCCGCATTTATGTCATATTGTTTAGATATGCGACCGTCAAGGACAACTTTGATTTTTCTATTACTTAAGAAGGAGTTAATTACATTATGAATTCTTCCAGTGATTCCATATGATCTAATTTTCCTTAGAAGACCATCGTGACATACCCTGTCAAAAGCCTTAGATATATCAAGGGCTACCGCTTTACCCTCCCCTGTTTTGTCCAATTAACGGTATATACGTTCAGAAACTACAGTTAAGATATCTGCTGTTGATCGGGCTTGCCTGAATCCATATTGCTTGTCAGTCAGGAGTTTAGCAGCAGTTAGGTGCTGGACTAGGGCTTGATTAACTAAGGACTCAAATATTTTGGCGAAAAGCGGGAGGAGTCTAATGGGGCGATAATTTAGAGAATTCTTGAAGACTGGTACCACAGAGGCGGTTTTCCAGCAGTCGGGAAAGCAAGATTCGTTAAGGCATTTATTGTAAAGTTCGGAGAGAACTGGAGCAACCTCGACAGAGCATTTTTTTAATAGCACAGCCGGGATGAGATCTGGTCCACATGCTTTTGAGGTGTCTAGGTTTTTTATAATAGCATGTACTAGAGAAGGGGTGATTTTCAAATCGTCTAGTGAGGCGTCTGTTCGCAGAGGAAAATTAGGGAGGGAGTGGTGTACCGAGTTCAGTGTAGAGTTTGAGGCAAACTGACTGGCAAGCAGATTAGCCTTGTAAGTTGCCGTGCCAGCAACCTCATGATTGTTTGATAGTGGGGGAATAGTTGACTGTCCATTATTTACTACACTGTTGTAGATTTTCCAAAAGTCCCGAGTTCCTAATTTCTGTGCTTCGATGCGTTTTCTGGTGGTTTCAGAGTAATCTGTCTTAGCTGTCTCTATCACTCTCTTACAATTATTTCTAGCTTCTATAAACTTCTGTTTATTTGAGCTGGACTTATGTCGGTTGAATCTGCGGAACGCATGCTGCCTTTGACAAATGACAGCTGCACAAGCAGAAGTAAACCATTGGGGAGAGTGGGGCTTTCTATAGAATTTCCGTGCGGGAACATGTGCTTTAATTGCAGTTTTGAACCATTCAGCTGTGGGCATTTGTTGTACAGTCATCGGGAACCGTTGTCAGAAAGAGATCTACAAATGAGGCATGTTGATCTTGCTGGTCTGGGAAACGTGTCGGAAATGTAACCAACTGAGATAGGTAATGGAATATAGAGAAGCTATGTGTTGTGCTACCAGCTACGTCTGTGTGATTAGAGAATCATAGCCAGTTACTGTGGTGGACATTGAAGTCACCAAATACATGTATTTGTGCGCTAGTATCGAGGGAGAGTGTTATATCTATGCTGTCTGAGACTTTGTCTGTTAGGGTACAGTCTTGGTTTGAGGGAGAGCGGTAGAGAAAATACAAGTAGCTAATATTGTGTTGCATATTTAGTCTGAAGCGCATAAAGGCCTGGTCGTCCGATTCTAGTTTTATTTATCTAGTCAGGGGGAGGGTGCTACGAATATAGACTCCAAGCCCATGCATATGTCTGTCCGAGTCCTTACGGTAGAGTGGGAGAAAACCAGGCATGTTAAAGTGGTTAGAGGGAATGGAGGAGTGAAGGTTAGTTTCACTTAATGATAAGATACCCGGGGTGTTTACAAGGAGAAATGACTCAACATCATCTAAATTAGTTCTAAGCCCGCGGATATTCGTAAATGCAAGCCTCAAGGGAGGAGGCAGGTTGGTTTTCTTTGAGTTTGGTCCTGGTTTAAACGTAACTTTTGCTTGAGCTGTCATTTCATTTTATTTAAAAGTTTCAGTTAGGGTGAGTGAGTGAGGGGTGCTGGACAAGTAGTTGTGCAGAATACCAGACATGCAATACAAGTAGACCATCAGCTGTCCTCACCCACAGGATTGTGGCCTCAGGAAAGCCCACCGGGGATGAGTGCAGGGTCCCTTTCCGTGCGCGACATGGTACTACAAACATCCCGATATTTTACAACTGTTGATGGAGCAGCCGCTCTAAGCGCTACCAAAGAGTTAGGGCACCTGTACTATCAGTCAGAAACAGCAGCCAGGAACTGTCAATCCGGTATCCTCAATCCATTAGGCAAAGCCAGCCCAGTCCAACTGCACCGACATATATGGCACTGAAGCACCCCACTGTGTAAAGTTTAGGGGGATGGTATGTGGCGGGAGCGGGGAAAAGCGGCGTTCATTGCCCTAGTCAGGAAACAAGGTCAACCACTGGCTGATTCAGACGAGTCCCTGTGATAGTACCTCTACGCCTGGCCAATAGGCAAAGAAGGAGTATGAAAGCCGGGCGATAGACAGAGCCTATCTCCTCCTTAAGCAGTGATTTGTTTGAGTCACCAGCTCTAGGAAGGTTGTCGTCCAGGGCTGAAGAGGCCTCCCTCCCCTAGGTTTAGCTTCAGAGTTTTCCTTTTCCAAGACGGATTACCTGGGAAGATCTACGGGTCCATCAGCTCCGAGGGGATTCGCCCCGCGCCTGGATCCTAATCCAGGTATTTCTGCGACCCCGCATGGGTAGTTAATATAAATTGGTTATTTAGGTTAATATCTCCTGAAAAAATCGGGTATTTAGGTTAGCTTCTACAGAAAATTTTCACTCCTCAAACGTGGTTTAAAAAGGACATTACTATGCTTTCCATTTTCATTTTTACTGGGAGAGGGTATAGGTAAAAATTCATGCAGTGGAAGCAGCTAAATTTGCAACAACATTGGATTGAGAGAGACGAGTTAATGTATGGTTAGATATAGTTTTGTAAGTTTAGGAATGTATGGTTAGATATGGTTTAGTAGGTTTAGGAATGTATGGTTAGATATGGTTTAGTAAGTTTAGGATTAGGATAAAGTGTTAAAGTATGATTTATTTGCTATTAGAAATTATGATTTGGTGCCCAAACCGAATATTTAGTATGACTGAAAGATAAGATATATGTTCAGTATAGATACAAGATACATAGATAGATTGCATTGATTGACTTCTCACATCTAATAAGTTCCCAAACTCCTGCTACAGTAAAAGTTCCTCTTACCATTATCCTACCATTCCCGTGTTTAACTGTCGTTTTTATGCAACTTGGCGAAAATCATGCTCCAATTCTTCTATTGCACCGTTCAGGAGCATCGGGAGCATCACTAACAAAACAAAATCTTGATTCTATCTATCCAGAAAACATTCCTGAACCAGTCTGTATCTCTCTTGCCATAACACGAGTAAAATCTCTTTTTATCATTGATGTTCTTCTGAGATAAAAATGGCTTCTTTGTACGCCTTTTAGGAGAAAATCCTATTTCTTTCATTCGTCTAGATATTGTATATTAAGAAAGAGAATTTCCAGCCCCTGTTTTAATTCTTTGATATGGTCAACATAAGTTTTCTTTCGACCCTATAAAACAGGTAATTTAAGACTGTGGTCAGCTTTGAAAGTAGATTTCTTATATGAAATGAAACTTCAAAGTGCTCTACAAATTCTTAATTGACTAACTTGGCTAACTAAAATTACTTAGACCATTATTTCCCAGCCATTTCTTTGTAAGTTTCGCGGTATGTTTGGAATTAATATCGTGTTGAAGCACGATATTTCGACCATGTCCTAAAGAAGTTGCAGATTTCTGAAGGTTCTTCTTTAGAACCTCCCTCTATATACTACCTTTTATTCTACCATGTGTAACTTGTAACTCACCAGTGTTCTTCGATGAAAAACACTCTCATATTATAATGGAACCCCCCCAAACATTACTGTGGGAACGGGATTGTGCTTGTTGAAAGCAGTACGATTTTTCGCCAAACACTTTGTTCCTTCCGAATAGTCAAACTTTCGATTCATCCGACTAAATTACCTTTATCCAAAATCGCGTACCTTTCTTTTCATACGTTTAATTGCTCTTTGATACTTGGATTTCAGTAAAGGCACTTTCTTTGGAGATGTTGGATGAAAGCCAGCAAGATATAGAGCTCTGCTAATAGTTTGTGTACTTGGATTAATTCTAGCACCCTCAAGATCAGTTTTAATTTCAGAACAAGTAATGAATGTTTTTTTTTTTTTAATATATTTCAGCTTATCTACATTGAAGTACTCTCATTTATTATTTTCGATCTATCATTTCTTTAGAGGTTTTCTGTACAGTCATCATGCTTCTAGTACTTTCTGATGATATTAAATAAATAGATATTAATAAGATTTTTCACATTTGACTGAACCTCCAAATATTTACTCCCTGTGACGAGGAAGATCTAATATTTTCATTGCAAACTTTGCTTTCGTATAAGTTATGTCACCTGTAGAGGTTTCTATTTACTGGTAACTAGCTGACCGAAACATGCTTATGACAGTGGAGCAACATATTACTGCTTATATAAAAACAAATAAAGGGTATACTCTTCTCTACTTCGGTATTGAGCACCCTTGCATTACTCTCGTTAAACTTCATTGGTTATTTAATCTCTGGAAAAAAAATAACCTCAGATTATATATATATATATATATATATATATATATATATACATATGTATATACATATATATATATATATATATATATATATATATATATATATATATATATATATAGAGAGAGAGAGAGAGAGAGAGAGAGAGAGAGAGAGAGGGGGGGTAAAGCGATTCTAGTTCATGTTCATAGGGTTTTGTATTATGAAAATGCGGTTTTTATAAGATAGCCTAAAATAAGTAGAGTTTAGTTTAGTACAATTTTTTTGTTATTCAAAAGATTTGGCTACATAAATGCATATGTGCTTCAGTTATAACTTTATTCAAGGTCTTTTTCATCGTCTTTTTAAAATCTTTGTTATCTGATGATACTGCAAAAATGTATGCATATGTGTAAACTTTTGAATAAATAAAAATATATAATATAATATATCTGTGTGTGGGGGTGCAAACGTTATTAATAACACGAAGTATTTTTACCTGATAAGACATTTTTACGAAGCAAGTCATAATATTTTAAAGTGTTTAACATAAGAATTAATATTAAAAAACCTTAACTGTTAAACAATGTAAAACTTTTGAATATTGACTGCGCTTAGCACATAATCATATCTACATACAACATCTCATCACCACAAACACTGGCAAATACAATGAAAGTCAATGCGAAAAAGCAAAACATTATTGTAAGAAACTATCGTCGTCTAATGATATGATGAATAAAATTGAAAGTACTTGCGAAAAATAGAAATGAAAATGGAATATGAAACACACGGATTTTCCATACACTAATTACACCGAAGTTAAAAATAATTAAATTCAAAATATTATTATCAAGCAAAAGACCTCCGTGTTATTCAATAACGTTTCTATAAATAGAATTTTACTGTCTAAATATACGCTGTACACACACACACAAACACACACACACACACACACACACATATATATATATATATATATATATATATATATATATATATATATATATATATATATATATATATATATTAGAAAGATTCTAGGTAAAATCACAAAACTAAACAGATGTGTAAATTAATTCATGTGCGTATAATAAAAGGAATGATTGAGCAGTTACAAAATCTGAATTGCTGACGTCATAACGATTTCATTCATAACACAGGTCAACTTAACTGTTTTTAGAATTGATTAAAATAATACCAAGGTGGCCCCAGAGGGCTTGCGAGGCGATATTTTCCGCGAATGCTCGTGAAAATATGTTGTTGTTGTTGTTGTTGTTGTTGTTAAAATCCACCCTTTATAATTTTATGTCATAAATTTTTAATTAGGACGATCCAAGCGAAAATTAAAAATGCGTCTAAAGTGTCAAACACATGTTCTTTAGAAATCAGGCTGCCGTCCACCTTATTAAAATATGATTATGCTGATAATATCCATTGTATATAATTGTTCTTAAAAAAAGTCTTCAAATCTCATATGTATAGTATAAAGTACGAATGTTTGCAGATCGATACCAAAACTATCAAATCCCGGAAGCCCCGTGAAAATATGTTCTTGTTAATAAAAAAATTTTGCATTTTTTTATTTAGGTATATCCCGTGAAACAAGTATGTTGCTATTAAAAACTAATTTAGATAAATCTATATTAAAATAGTGTGCGTAAACAAACGAAAGTAAAGAGGCATTTCGAGGTTACTTGGCACAATCGATTCTTGGGAATTCAAGCTTTAACTCCCATCTGAAAATAGGTGTTGCTGCTGCTAAAATCTACTTTATAGCTGGTAAGCTTGTGAAGCAAACATTTGTTTTAAATGCTACCGAATGCCTTTGATGAATTAAGAACTCTAGCCCCTAAGACAAAGCAACCGCTGATAGATTCACCTGCTCCTCTCGTCGGGTTTTAGTGTGTTAAACTGTATACATGTGTAAATATTGTTATAGATACATTCGTTTAAATCTATGCACGGGTGTGTATATGTTTATTTAGAACTCATGTGGGTGTATATGTTATTGGCGTCTGCGCGATTATTTGGTAGCATATGTACTTATTTATATGTAAGAATTTTTTAACAGTTTTTAATTTAATAGACAACCAAATCAGATGTACGGTATGTATATGTATGGGAGAATAAGGATATATTATTATGCATTGTTTTGTGTATATATGCCGCATGTGTTAGCTCTGTTATTTGCAACATATACATAAAGTCAGTCATGTGGTGCGAGTAAGTAAGCGAAAAAGCGGAGATAGCGTGATAAGAGATAATGATAGGGTGCTTCTTGATAGAAACAACTAATGGGGTTTGATTGGTTGAGAGTTATATTTAAATAGTGCAAATTACAGTGTATTTATTATGCATTTCTAAAAATGTAAAAGATGACTAATCTTTAAGTTCATGGATATACACTTTCTAAACACCAACGATGTAATTAGAAACGACGGCAGCAGCAAATATTGTTATTACGTATCGATCCTAGATTCTACAGTATCTCTAATCAGCAGTTTCTTTCAACTAATTAAAGAAGCAGATCTATTAACTTCTAAAAACCCTATAAAGTCTTATAAAAAAACTCAAAAGATTTCAGCAGATAAATTTTTCTTTTTCTATTTTACTTCCAGAGATGACTGACATGTGCAAGTCATAATCCTCCGTAGCCTGTTTAGGGTGAAGGCAACAGCACACAAATAAAACCCACGAACTTCTATTTTCCTAAGAAATCACGCACCCACCGCTCACCGGACAGTTTATACATACGCCCTCTCAAAAAACAGGTATACACAGACACACAGACACACACACATACACACAGGCACACACAAGCCATCATGTCTATTCCATTAACACGCACCTAAACATGCAAGGCGACAGCTAATTTCTCCTCACAGACAAAACCAGCTTTTCTTCATTGGACATTTTGACCTCTCATTTTTCAACGAATTGTATTTTCTTTCTAAGTTGATATTTGATATATTTAGTAAATTACTATTTTTCTAGGCATCATAAAAAACCTTTTCGTCCACCCCTTCTCTGTCTCCTCGTGTCATAACATTCCTTCTCTCTTTCTAGTTTCTCTACCTTTCTCCCTCTTTATCTAGTGTCTCCAATTCCTTTTTTTTCACAATTTCCCTTTTAATCAAATAATAGTTGCATCCTTCCATTCCTCTCACCACTTCTATTATATTTCGCCATTTATTTCCACATATACGCTTCACCTAGCATGTAAAATAATCATGTAGGGAATTGTGCACAATTACAAGAAAGCGAACAATATAATGTAATCAGAGATTTTATTACATATAGATTAATCAGAGATTTTATTATATATAGATTAATAAGAGATTTTATTATACACAGATTAATCAGAGATTTTATTATATATATAGATTAAGTGCTTATATTGCTAAAGCGGGTATATTAAGGAACCCATATGGATTCGGCTAAGGACAAAAATTGACGTCGGGTTTTCACCAAATTATTTTTTAAATGCATCTGTTGTATTTAGTAACATCGCATTAAAAGTAATTGCAATTAAAACAAAACGTTCAACTTTTCTTTTCTAAGTCTATAAAAATAAGCGTATGCTTATGCTTTTTGAGAGGAGGTAGAATTTCAAAAGAAATAAATTTCAAAATTGAAAACATAGTAAGCACACCAACATCGCTTTAGTTTTTTTTTAGTTTTTTTTTTACGAAATTTTCAAGCTTTATGGAAAGTAAACAACAAATATATTTTTAAAAAATCTAATCTTTCTTTATACTTTTTACAAAATTACGTTAATTTTACTTGGTTTAAACTTTTTTTTTTTTTTTTGCTAAACCTAATTTTTAGCTACAGCATCAATTGTTTCATGGGGAATATAGTTGGGAAATTTGTATAAACCAATTTTTGTTTAGTTAGAAAATCATGTTTTTTATTTCCTTTCTATGGCGTAAAAAGTAACATTTAATAGAAAATTTAAGGAGGAAAATGTTACCGTAAATATCGGTTATTAATAAGATAATATATGTAGAACATCGTTTTACCGATCCGGAAGGGACTAAGATAAATAAAATGGAGTGTGTGTTTTTTGATGTGGTATTTATTGTAGTCACTTCCTGACCTATTCCTGATGGATAAAGACTTGAATGCCTACTAGACGATTCCCTCGCAAAGGTACAAAGGTGTGTCAGGACAACCTGGAATGAGGATATTTTCCCTACACCGATTAAATATTCAAAATCACATTGTATTTGCGGCCGAAATATGATTCTCTCGGTATGGCTAATATATATGGCTTATATAAAGAATCGTTCATCTTCAAGTGACGCTGCATATAGTAGCAGCATTAAGTTGAATATTCCATCAGACTAGATTATTCTTGTCCTGGATTCCAGTAAAATGAAGGGTTCAGAAAAGAAAGATATACTATAAGATATTTAACTGGTAAATTGTGAAGAGAAAAATAAATGTTCTTAACCTTTTTACTAACCCAATATTTGGGACATAAAGTATATTTAATGCAATATTCGAACATCTATTTATCTCATATTTAGATCAAGTTTTAAACCCTAAGAAGGGACCCCTTGATTTTTTAAGTCTTTAGCTGAAAGAAAATGAAACAAAAAAGTGTAACGTTCTCAATCTTTTGTTCGAACATGAATAAACTTACGTGTTCCGATAAAGTGAACTCGTATTTTTTTCTGTTCGAGAAAGATGCAAAGTGATGAATATGACGATTAGTGTTTATGGTCTTTTATTCTTATCGTAAAATCTTATCATTTATTAACCTTTCATACTGTATTTGTATTACTGAATGTATCTTTTTGAAAGAAAAAGGGGATGTTAATCAAATTAGCTTTTTGTGTTCTTTGTTTCGATTGCAAATCGGCGTTCATTTCTTACTTAAACCGTTCCTCTACACATTCTTCTGGTCTTGAGGGAGGGGGCTTGAAAATACTGCTTTTTAGGAAAGAAAAGTCAAGTCGTTGTAAATAAACACGGAATTGTAGCGAAAAAAAGATAAATTGAATTTGAACAATTCACGTTCAAATTCATTACTAGAAGACGAAAACACTGTTTTCTTATTTGTCTTACAAGTAGGTCATTAATGTACATTTCGTTTCAATAACAAAGTATCAGATATCTCAACGACTCTCGACGGGATACGTACACGTACTGATCCATTTTACGCTTGTTCAATTTAACCCACTCAGAAAATCAATTTCAGGCGTGAACTGACCTCGCTGAGTGCATTGCTTTTAACTGACCGCTAGTTTAATTTGAAAAGAAAACATACGACGCGTACTAAGGACCGGTCAAAGGTTAACATTGGAACATCAATTTTATCCAGAAGATATTTTTAGTGTATCCGTCTCTATGTAGATTGGTCTACCTTGGATCGGGCATGCCACAAAATAAAAGTCCGATATCAAAACACTTTTAACAAACAATCTAATGGTGGTATTAATATTCTACTAGGATTTGTTTGCAATAACTCCATCGGCTCTATGTTCGCGCTAGACATCCATAATTAACGAAGGGATATTTTAATTTATAGCTTAGAACGTAGGCTATTTTTATAATGATATTAACTGGCAGTATGAGGTTCCGATTTAAGATCATGATTACACAAATATATTCAACCAACCTCAGGACCAGGAATATCGTTCAGTAATGATGTTAAGAAACAATGACGGATATTCTTCAGTTATGCCCAATGAATATAGAAGTCTGGCAAAGAAAGTGCCATTCCAAAAATAAATATGACTACGAAAATGGTATTTTAAACATCAGCATGGCAAATGGGCCCGATGGATAGTCATTCAAGATACATCTATTCAATCCACCGATATATCGATTAAAATACTAATTAAAACTAAAGAAAGGCACTGACCAACAGACAAGTCTCTTATAGAGATGGAGTGATCCGAAAGACAACGCAATACATTTGTTAGAATTTACAACAACAGGCGATCTGAATGTTTTATAAAACTTAGGTAAAACTCAATAATCTGAATAGCTTCCACTCCTTTTTATTCCTTTTTGATAAACCTACATTTGACTAAATATAGCCGACAATATTACCTTTTACACTAAGCAGATATGTTCCAAATTTTATAATGCTCAGCTAATTAGTTTAGGTGAGAATCCTGTACATAAAACTGTACAAACATACACCTAAGATACATAAATATTATGCAAGACGGTGGATATCGGGCTTTACTTGCATAAGATCATCAACAATTGAAGAACACATATAAGAGAACAAATTCCAAAATTATCAGAAGAATCCTAAACAGTGACGTGCAGAGGGAAGCTGCCAATGATTAGGCAGTGGTCCCTGGCATCCAGATGGTGGATATATGTACTTATATTAAAACTATCTCACTTTCTCATATTTTCGGTACTCACACTTATAATGTTCAATAAAGCGTTTGGCACTGCCATCACAAAGGCATCACTAAACCTTTACATTGATTTAATTGACTCTTCATCTCAATAACAGACATTAATATATTAGGCATTTATTTGTGAAAGTTTTAACATAAGCAAGTTAAATTGACGACATTGTAGTTTTCATTATTTCTTATGAGTCTGATTGTGATATCATCATCTTCATGTAATTATATCTTCACAATTGACCAGGAATATTTGATCAGATAAATTTAAAAACGGGCTCCAACTCTGATTAAGCCCCGTTTCTTAGTGTTTTCTCCGAATGAAATGAAACTTTGGTCATAACTAGTTTATTATATTCAAAACATCACATCAAAACACTAGGGTCTTTGGCCTTTTTTTCTCCGTTCTACAGCATATGTTCTAGATGGCCTCCATTTAGCTTTTGTTTAGAAAGGGAGATAGAGAGAGAAATAAAAAGAAACAAACCGAGTTATGCGTTCATCAACGTTTCGTCTTTATTTCGAGACTTCCTCCGGAGGAAGTTTCGAAATAAAGACGAAACGTTGATGAACGCATAACTCGGTTTGTTCATTTTTATTTCTCTCTCTCTCTATCTCTCTCTCTCTCTTTCTCTCTCTCCCTCTCTCTCTCTGCCTGTAATCAGAGTTTTTTTCTGTCTGTTTCGATTTACTCAAAACCGCACACACCTCGTCTTCTCATGTATCGTTCTCTTCTTCCTCTTCTACTTCTTGCTCTTTTTCTTCTTTTTTCTTCTCAGTCGTCAGAAGCGTCGTCTTTGTCTGGACTACGTTTTTCCTTCTCCCTTCTTGCTCACAGTGACCCGTTTTTATGCTAAGCTGAACTCTCGTGTGTGCGAGAGAACACGAGATTTTGCGTGATTACTTGGCAATATTAACCGGCCGCCGCCATCTTGCCATTTTTCTTTGGACGTGCCCGCTTTGCAGAGTGCACACCTCGAGCGTTTGTCAGGTAAGCCCGTCTGTTCGCAATTTATTACACACTCCCCCCTGATCTCATTATCACAGAAAGAGCAGGGAGGCGGTGGCCTTTTTCTTCGAGTGCTTCTTCGGAGAGGGGGATTCGGGGCTTCATCATCGTCTGCGCTGTCTTCCGTGACACGAAGGTCGGCGAACCTAAAGCTGAGCATCGCAGTATCACTGTCCGGGTCTTCATCATCAGCAGGAGGGTCAGTACTTTGAAGGCTACCACTCTCAGTGTCGCTGTGCGTTGAAGCCGTCATGAACCAGAATGATGGGTCGCTGGTCACGGATTCAATTTCACTATCTTCGTCAAGCGGCAGCTGCGTTTGGAATACTGATCTTAAGTCTTTAATATGACGAGGTACTCCATCAACTCGCACCGCCTGCGGGCTGATCACTTCAGTGACATGACCGGTTCCGTAGCGAGTCGTGCACTGGCCTCGGGTTTTTTTTAACCCAGACGACATCTCCCTCTTTTATGTTCTTTTGTGGTGGCTCCGGTTCGGGTAGTGAGCTGCTCTCCAAACCTCTCACCCTGACACGGTATGTATGTAGCGCGTTGACTGGCGCGGTGTAGGGTGAAACATCGTCCTTAGGGGTGACGTTGTACCAATAGACTGCTTCAGATACCGTACACCCCTTCCGCGCTGCGATTGTCTTAACAGTTCTGTGATTGCGCTCAATAATCCCGTTTCCACTGGGAACATGGGCACACCGAAAACGCAGATGGACACCCCAGCCATCTGCAAACTGTTTAAACGGCTCACTAACAAAAGCGGGGCCATTGTCGGTGAGTATCTCAGAAGGAGGGCCACGCTCGAGGAACACACCTTCCAACTCATGGATAATGGCAGCCGCGTCCTGCCGGCGAAGGGGCCGCCACAATGAAAACCTAGATGGTCCACAGTCGATAAGCGTCAAAAAATGCCTCCCGTTGTAGTGCGTTATGTCCATCGCAATCCTATCCCAATTACGCTTCACACTGAGTATTCCCTTTTTCCACCGGACAGGTGCTGGGTCGATCGATCGGCAGGTGTTGCAGCTTCCCACAACAGATTTCACAGCCCTCCGAGACACAGAGGGGTCAACCAATCTGGCGAAGTAAAGCGTTCGATTTACACCGGGGTGCCCGCTTTGGCAATGGACATCATTAATATGCTCCGGGCTGAGTCTATGTCCCACTGCAGCGCAATTTACAGGTGCTGACTCGTTCACTTCTTTTGGCAGGTCTAGCCAACGGCGTGACACTCTGGTCAGACGATCCGCCTGATTCAAACAGGACTGCACCAGTGTCACATCTATGACCAAGTCGTATTCCTTAGTGGTTTCGGTTAGGGTAGCAAACCGCCTCCGGATCAACATTTCGGCCGACGCCTTCGTTGTCAGACGTGCTTTTCCGTTCAAGGCATTGGTCATCCACCGATGCACACACGTGGAATCCGTGATGATGTGAAGGATTTTAGCCTGCCACTGAAGCGCTAGATTGACTCCTTTCAGTGTAGCATCGAGTTCAGCTAGGTTTATATGCTTGGCGTCATTCTCCGGCCGAAGCCAGCAGGAATCTTCTATTATCCTTCCGTCGACCGCCAGAGCAACGCCAAGGGCAAGTGAGCTGGCGTCTACCCAAACTGTAAATTCACTCCCATCGACGCACCAGCTCCCCCGTACAGGGTCATCATTGGTCACTCTGGCCACAACTTCCACCAGCATGCTTCGCAGGGCAGGATCATGCACCTCATCGTCCCATCCAGTTGACATAGAAGTTGCCCGTCGCTTTATGGCCGCTATAGCCACTCGGAGCCACCCACACACAGGGAAGTGACCCACCAATTTTCCGCAAATGGCAAACGTGCTCCGACGTGTGATGGTAGATGGGATTTCCGGGATTTCACCACTCCTTCCCCATTGAAGGCCATCTGCACTTCCGCTCACCTGAAGTCCGAGCACTTTCGCCCCGTCCTGTAGCCGCTCCGGCTCCTTGCACGACAATCCGAAGTGCTCGAAGTGTTCTTTGACCGCCTGGGCAGACAGGAGGCTCTCATTGACAAAAATGTCGTCTATATACGACGATGTCATATGTTGCACCGCTCCATCTTGACGCCGGATCGCCTGCATGATTGCTGTCATGATGTTAGGGGCTACATTCAGGCCGAATCCTAGCCTGGTCAAGCAATAGCGAGTTCCTTTGATCACCACCGTCTCGAACGGCCACAGCGATTTCTCAACACGTATTTGCAAGTACGCTCTTCGCAAGTCCAGTATGGCTGCTTCCGCACCCTGCCGCCACCACTCCCGTAGTTTATGAGCACAGACATCAGCCCCCGCAGTGTGTGGGTCAACGTATTCATTAAGTTCCCGGTAATCAAGAACAGGTCGAACTTTCTGCTTGTTATCTTGTCTGACAGCCATCAGGGGAATTAGCCCCCGCGGGGGCCCGAGCTCATCCTCTGGGTATGGAACTAACCAGCCATTATTCAGCTACACTTAAAGTTCTGCCTCGTACTGCCCCCTAAGCCACGCAGGAGGGGGATACTCTATAAGTCGATTCCGCAATGACACTGGTGGCTGGTCGCCTGCCCATTTCCAGGACGCTGTCCAAGTGTTTGTGCCCTTATCGTATTCTGCATGGAAGTCGGGCTCGTCGAGAGTGATTGCTGCACACATTTGTTTGTTTGGTCGAGAGAAGCTCACATCACCGGCGCCGTTCACAGTAATTCCGCCTAGCTGTGTCATAGCGTCCATTCCAAGGAGAAGGTCATATCCGAGCAGCTCCCCATCGACCACTAACACCGTCACAGCAACCGCAGAGCCATTGCCAATGTTGATATGAACAACGCTGACCCCACAACACACCAATGAGCCTTGGCCGACAGTAAGTACAGGGATCCTTCGTTTCTTCCATGTGGCGCAATATTCCTTTCGAAGAAGGGTTTGGGTACAGCCGGTGTCAACCAGCGCTGAACGTTCACATCCATCAACTGGAACTGTTACTGCAGGCAGCGCTTTGTCCAATGCCGCGTTGGGGAGGGTGCTAGCGCTGCGGCGTCCTCCCCTTGCCCGTTTCCCGGACAATTCCGCGCTATGTGGCCTGGCTTATTGCATTGGTGACACCGTATTACTTGTCGTGCTCCATAATTAGGGGTGCGCCTTGTACCGCTTTTGCAGTCTCTGGAAAAGTGGTTGGGGCCACCACAGGTATAGCATCGTAGACCCTTCGTTGGCGAGTCCAGAGTGTCAACAGCTGCGGAGACTAGTTCTCGATCGTCTTTCAAGATGTTTCGTGCTCTCGCCAATAACTCCTCCAATCCAATCTCAGTGAGTCTTGACGATGCTCGCAGCAGTCGACTTGCCTCATCCGGAAGTCCCGACAAAAAGGCGCATGCCAATATGCGATCACTTGCACCGCCGAAGGGAGTGGCAAGCCTTTTCAAGTCGGCCATGTAGACATCCACTGTCTCCCCCGGCCCAAGTCGGCGTTCGGAAAACTGCCTCCAGGCGACAAAAGGGTCTGTACGAAATGCCCCGTATAGCGCTTGTGTAATCTGCTCCATGGTCGGATCCTCCCCCAGCTGCTGGTACACGGCATAAGCCCCTTTAGTGAGTCTCAATGGGATAACCATAGCTGGGTCTTTATCTTGCACAACCGGCAAACGCGCTCAGCCTTTTCCAGCCATTCGACCACCGAGGGACCAGTGGGGGAGCCATCGAATTCCGGAATTAATCTGATGTCAAATTTCTCCATACCACAGCCGAAATAGCTTGTAATCAGAGTTTTTTTTTCTGTCTGTTTCGATTTACTCAAAACCGCACACACCTCGTCTTCTCATGTATCGTTCTCTTCTTCCTCTTCTACTTCTTGCTCTTTTTCTTCTTTTTTCTTCTCGGTCGTCAGAAGCGTCGTCTTTGTCTTGACTACGTTTTTCCTTCTCCCTTCTTGCTCACAGTGACCCGTTTTTATGCTAAGCTGAACTCTCGTGTGTGCGAGAGAACACGAGATTTTGCGTGATTACTTGGCAATATTAACCGGCCGCCGCCATCTTGCCATTTTTCTTTGGACGTGCCCGCTTTGCAGAGTGCACACCTCGAGCGTTTGTCAGGTAAGCCCGTCTGTTCGCAATTTATTACACACTGCCTATATATATATATATATATATATATATATATATATATATATATATATATATATATATATATATATGTGTGTGTGTGTGTGTGTGTGTGTTTGTTTGAGGAACAATCTCTTCCAAACTATTCTATCAAGACGCTAACGTATAAAGCTGGGAAGTTGTATGTTTTGGAGCTAATTTTAGCTGATTGCACCCAAGTTATATATTTGAAAAAGCTTTTAAAATCGCCTTTATGTATTTTGTTCAATATAATACTCAATAGAGAATTGGCTCTGTAATAATAAGTCTGCCTATTAAAATATAATATTTTAGCGAATTTTGCTACTGGGCAACGCCGGGAGGTCTGCTAGTATATATATATATATATATATATATATATATATATATATATATATGAATGACTTTGATTGTATCTGTGCAGAACGTTCTCTACCAAACTACTCTGCCAATTGATCTACAGACTTGAAACTTGATATATAGGATATTTTGACATTTGTAATTTATTCGATTTGGTTTTTCGCCGGCTAACACAGTTTCCAAGAGGTCAGAATTGAAAAAATATCTACTTGACAGGCGTGAGTCGAATAAACGTGTTATTTAAATGCATACGCAATATATATCTATGACGTTAACAACGTTATTTTTAAGTTCTTATGTGTGTGCATTTTGACCAGATAATAGGGGATAAGGTTGGAGAGCTATATGATTTAATTTTGATTCTAGCTGATGGTACTGGTCATATATAACAAACTTTTAAAATCACTACTACATATTGGGTACAATATAATAATAAATAGATGATTAGGTCTATAATAATAACTACGAAGCTGTATAGTATATTTAAGAGTATTTTACCACAGTTCACTTCGAAGGACAACTAATCTATATTGGGTACAATATAATAATCAACAGAGATTTGGTTGCATAATAATAATAAATACAAAATCTGCATGAATTACATTTTTACTGTTTTTCATCCTAAAAAAGGCCACAATGCTACTTTGACGTAAGAGACTACTATTTGGGGCCACATTTACCGGAATACTATGTAGGGAGTTGAGCAGTGAGATGCATGTTTACATTACACTTCAACTTCTGCATCTCAGTACATTCTGGGAGCTAGCTGTTTGAGGGAAGAAATTATTTTAGTGGGATTTTCCAGTATCTAAGGATCTCTAGCGTTGAAATTTTACTGCTTGTCGAATCGATCCGGTGTATTTATGTCTGGGGAATAAAAGTTCTTGGAGCACATTCCATTAAAATACTTGTAAAACAGGTAGAAGGGTTGCAATATTTTATCGATGGGACAGTGTTTAGAGTTTATTTGCTTGTGCGTGACCTATCAGGTTGAAAACTCTTTCTTTGAACACAGTCTTGGGGTGTGATATTAGTGGCAGATACGCTAGCCTAGTGGCCAATAACTTGAGAGAACTAATTGGAGCAATTTTCAATAGTATAGCTGAGATTAAATTAGGCCCATATACCTTCGAGGTTTCTAGGTTATTATGATATCATTAACCATGGAATAGATGACTTTCAGATCATTGAGTGCGGCTTCTGTCCGCACAGAAATTCTAGGACGGAGTGGTTTGCTAGGTCCAACCATCAGGAAAGCAGGTTATTCTTCTCGGTTGCCGTGCAAACAATATCAAGGGTGTTGGATTGTGGGAGAATTGTTGACTATCCATTATTTACTACACTGCTATTTTTATCCCATTTTCACCCCACACAAGGCACAGTGCCACTTTGATGTAGGGGCTATTATCGGAGACATATAGGGAGTTGAGTAGCGAGATGTCCCTACACATTACACTTGAACTACTGTATAACAGTACAGTTGGGAAAGCAGGTACTCGGAAGAGAGTTCCAAAGTCTAGCAGTCTGGGGATAAACTATTGGAGTAGAAGGCGTTCTTACATCTAGGGATCTCTACTGTGTAGGGGCTGGATGTTGCTGCTTGTCGAGTTTTTCGGGGTTATTGTCGAGTGGGTACAAGGCCTTGTAGTTCGTCGGAGCATTCACCATTAAAATACTTATAGAACGGGCAGAGGGATGCCACATTATGTCGATAGGGCAGAAGTTGACGCTTGGATAACAGTTTAGGGCCTATCAGGTTGGCGACTCTCTTTTAATCCCCGTCCAAGAGCGAGAGACTAGTAGCAGATGCACCAGCCGAAATGCGACAACAGTAAATGGCACGAATAGCGGCCTTGTAGAGATACAGGATACTTTCAGACGTAAGTAACTTTCTAGCACGGTACAGGGAGCCCACCTTCTTCACAGCAGCCTTGGCAATGCACTCAATGTAACTGGTCTAGCTCATATTCTCTGTGAACGTTAATCCGAAGTGTTTGAAATAATTACTTTCAGGTAATGTATTTTTATTCATAGATATTGAT
The DNA here is from genome assembly GCF_053919585.1 of Euprymna scolopes. Classification (NCBI taxonomy): domain Eukaryota; kingdom Metazoa; phylum Mollusca; class Cephalopoda; order Sepiida; family Sepiolidae; genus Euprymna; species Euprymna scolopes. Next base: position 97,133,718 of record NC_136500.1, on the reverse strand, counting down.
GATGGAGAAGGTTTCTTGTAATTATTGAAGGAAACAACCTTAGTCTTAGCAGCATTGAATGTGATCATCCATTATTGTCCGCATTCCACCACAATTTGGAGGTCTTCTTCTGGTCTTTCTTTAAGTCCTTAGATATGTGTTCATTGATTTTCCCCTCTTGCCTGTTAAAGAACGTGGTGTCATCAGAAAATATACCCACCACAGAGATAATTTTATCAGAGAAGTCATTTATCAGGAATAATAAAGGTCCAAGGATAGATCCCTGATGTATACCCGCATTTATATCATATTTTTGGATGTACGACCGCCGAGGATAACCTGGATTCTTCTCTTATATAAAAATAGTTAATTATGTTAAGTATTCATACAGTGATACCGTAAGATCTGATTTTCCTGAGAATACCATCGTGCCAAATCCTGTCAAATGCTTTAAATATATCTCGGGCTACCACTCTACCCTCACCTGCTTTATTTTACAGAATCACGAGTTCCTAATTTCTGCGATTCGATGATTTTACGTGATTTTAGTGTGTCTTCTTTTGGTTGCAGATATTTCACTCTTACAAATATTTCTAGTTTCTATATACATTTGAATATTTGTACTGAGCTTATGTCAGATACGTCTGTGAAATGCACGTTGCATTTGAGCGATGGCAGCTTCACAAATAGAAGAGTACCATTGGAGACAGTAGGGTTTGCTATAGAACTTCCGTGTGTAAACATGCGCTTCAATCGTTGCGTTGAGCTATGCAGTAGCCTCATTTGCACACTTCCGCAGGAATGAGAAAAGATACTATTCAATGGAGCATCTCTGATGTGATCCCTGGTGGCTTCCCAGTCAGCCTTCTTGAAGTAGCTTGTCGTTTAGAGCAATGGCTTTTCAGCTTGATGTCGAGAGTTTAGGGTTATGTCTATCACTGACACAACGTGATCAAGATTCTCGAGTAGATAATAGGCATTTGTTACACAATCTTCGGGAACAGTGGTCAGAAATAAGTCTAGAAGTGGGGTTAGGGTTAGAGTTAGCTGAATCTGTATAACTAGAGAAATCAATTACTGTGGTAAATATTGAAGTCACCGAAATAAATATACTTAGGCGCTAGTATCTAGAGAGAGAGAGAGCTGCATCTATAGTGTCAGAGGCGTAGTTAATTAAGGTATAGTCCTGGATCACGGGAGAACTATAGAGAAATATATAAATTACTAACCCAGCATTTCAGGTTTAGTCTAAAATAAATAAAGGCCTTGCCGTCTGATTCTAGTTTGGATTCTTAAGTCTTGGAAGTGTTGAGGATATAGACTCCAAGTCCATGCATACGTCTACCTGAGTTCTTACCGCAAAGCGGAAGATAACCAGACATTTTAAAGTGATTAGAGGGGATGAATGAGTGTATATTAGTTTCAATTATCGAGAAGTGTGCTAAGACAAATAATTCTACATAGTTCAAAGTCCACGTATATATGTGAATGTGAATCTCAAGGGAGGAGAATTAGTTTTGTTTGAGTATGCGTCTGATTTGATGGTATTTTTTATTGGGCTATCATTTTTACGACTGGTCTACGACAAGTGGCCCACTAATATATATATATATATATATATATATATATATATATATATATATATATATATATATATATAAAGCTGACCGTCTATGTGTGTGTCTGGTCACGAATAGGCTCCTATATGGTTGACTATTATAAAAAACTGATAACATATAATGATAGTGATGTATCGAGATACAGGAATGGGCATGTTTGATCTGGCATAATGATGATTCATTAAAATTGTGGGGTCTGCGTACGCGCCTGGTCCACAAAGTATGGATATAAAAAATTTAAAAATCAAAAATAAAGGTTTACAAGTGTTTTTGATATAGATGTAAATAAGAATACTTTCATGAGTATGTTTTAACTTAAATAGGGATGGTATAATAAAATTGTGGGGTCTGCGTTCTCGCCTGGCCTCCATAGAATAGAAATAGGCACAAACTTTAATAAAGACTTTTCATATCTCTCTGCGAAAGTATACTTTGATAATTATGTTTCAGTTTGAAGAAATATGGTATAATAAAATTATGGGGTGTTCGTTTGCGCCTGACCTCCATCGAATGGAAATATGTCACAAAATTTAACAAGGTTTTTTTTAATATAGATCCACAGAAATTGTGATAAGTGTTTCAGTGTGAACAGGTATGGTATAATAAATTATGGGGTTTATCTATTTTATTTTTACTTTCATCATATTTTGCTTTGGTTTTGATACCCCCAAATTCGAAGCTATCTCTTTACAACCCTTCCTTTTCATAACCTATCATACTTTCATAAATCAGAGTCCATTTTCTGTAGGCTGTTTTGGAACCCAGTCAACGACGAATACTTTTGCTGGTATATATATATATATATATATATATATATATATATATATATATATATATATATATATATATATATATATATATATCATGTGTGTGTACCTGTGTGTGTACAATTCTCCTACAGCCCACACCACTCGACCGAGTATGACCAAGCCTGTCATCATGATAGTCCCCCACACAATTTTTCCATTTTTAAGATCAAAGGACAAGGTCATAGCCTATGTATATATACTTTCACACAACTCAGGCCACTGAACCGATCATTACCATACCTAATATAGTGCGGATAATCATAAACTCCCTCACCGAGGGATGGTGTTGGGATTCTTCACCATCCCGGGGGCCGCCACTATCGTGTCGGCTAACTTATTTGTGAATTTGAATCAGACCACCTTCCTACGCCCTCATTCACTCAACCAATTAAACAAATGTTGACCATTGTGAGTCTTTGTAATTGTTTCAATTTTTGTGTGTAACAATATAAGTGTCAACTTTGATATAGTATATTGGCTTTAAAGTTCATAATTGGATTTCAGTCACTTCAGGAGGTAGTAAAAATTTTTAGCACCTTCGCGAAGCGTGGATTTCTTTGCAGTATATATATATATATATATATATATATATATATATATATATATATATATATATATATATATATATATATATATATATAATCGGTCCGATTTTGATAAAGTGAACATAGCCTACTTTTACAAGTACACTTTTGAAATTTAGTCACCGCACAAGCAGAAGTGGCTAGTGTATAAAATGCCGGTAGTTTTCTTGATAAGGCAGTAGTGTATTCGAAATGAATGTTTCTGTTTAGAATTGAAGAATGATACTTGACTTTTGCATCTTTAACTTCAATTGAAATCATTATACAAAAATAATTTCATAAAATAAATAGTAGATTATCTATAGTGTAATATAGACTATAATGCACGTTGTACTAATCACTTCGGGAAGATAAGTGAAAATTTCTCGCGGTTCACAGCGGTTATAGAGTAGATAAATCAATTAATTTGATTGAAATGGGCTATTTCACCCATTGCGATGAAAAAAAAGTATTTGAAGTGTAAAACATTCGTTGATCTTCAATTAATCCCGGGTAACGTCGGGTCTCTCTGCTATCGAAGAGTATAAAACTCAATGAATTAATACAGAGGTTTACTTTTTTTGGTTCGATATTTCGTTTCAGGTATGAAATTTCATTGAGAGTGTCATTTATTGAAGAGATTCGGAGTAAGCGCATAAAGAGGATAAAAAGGAAAAAATGGTGTTGGTAGTAAGTAGGATGTTCTAATTATCGTGTAAATGTCTGTGAAAGAAAAAAACATTTTAAGGCTTGAATCGAGGCGATTCTCAAAGAAGAGAATACTCAATGAGAAACAACTCCACCGTATTATTTACGTTTCTACGTCAAGTATCTAATTAAGTTCTTCCGTTCACAAAAGCCATTTTAAAATGGATACTTAAAAAAAAACTAATGTTGAAAGTTAAATAATGAGTGAGGAAACAAACTTAACATAAATGATAATGTTTTTACTATTTTCATGGAATTTTCAAATATATAAAAGTATTCGAGATAAATTTGCTACGGATAAAAATTCATATCTTGGACAATAATTAATGTTTTCTAGATAAAAATACAGTGCGCCTCTTAGAGTATTAACTTTTTATCGATTACAATCTACTTCCAGAAGGCGCTGTGAGCTTTCAACACAGCCCCAAGGCAGCACCAGAACCTAAAGCATCTGTTGTTCATGTTGACCTTTGAGAATCGCATGAAAACTAGTTTGATATTGGTACTCAGTTGGTCTATGAGGTTGCAGACACCATAGTTATTGTCTTTGTTCATTGCGCCTCACAAATAATAGTCTATAGGATGGCAATCAGATAAGTTAGAAATCATATATTAGAACTGGTGAAGTCGTTGAAATTCTAAACCAGTTCTGAGTTTTCATAGAGGCGTGACACAAAGCTGAGTCCTACTGATGCACGTATGGTCACCATATCCACATAATTCTGGACAATATTGAAGAGAACTGGTCATAGCCACCTGAATTAAGGTGTTGCAATTTATGGCCATTAAATACATCAAATAATTCTGGAATCAAGGAATATAAAATAATTAGTAAGTTTGGTTTGAACATCCTCTCTTTCTCTCGTTCTCTCTCTCTCTCTCTCTCTCTCTCTCTCTCTCTCTATATATATATATATATATATATATATATATATATATATATATATATATGAGAGAGAGAGAGAGAGAAAGACAGAGAATAGACAGAACCAGATAATGCATATATTATGACTCGTCGAGGACCAGAAAATGCACGGAAAGACAGGATGAATTCCTTTAGTTGTAATTTTTATTAACGGTTAAAGATTTGATGAAAGCTGCAGTAATTTAATTCGAATGTTAATTTAATTTTTATTAAGTTTAGCATTTTGTGTTTATTTTATTTCAAGTTTATGGTTCGCTTAGAGCTAAATCAGGATTCAATTTAAAGTTTGCTTTGTTGAACTAACAGTGTTAATAAATTATTTCTTTTTTTTGTCGGTGCAACGTTCGGATTTATATATCGCATTTGGGGTAGAATTGAAGAGTTAAATACGTCTAGAAAAAGAAGTAGGAGCAAAAGGGAATTTTGTTTTTCTTGTTTTCACGATGTTGTATTATGGCTTAAATATTTAATGTAACTCTCTCTCTCTCTCTCTATATATATATATATATATATATATATATATATATATATATAAAGTAGTAGCGTTCGTGTGTGTGTGTTTGTTTGTGTGTACAACCCCTCCCCCCTCATGTTTAAAGAAATATAAAGGCGATATGTGTGTACACCTCTCCTGGTCAAGAAATATTTATGCCCATGATAGGATACTTCTGTAAAAGGAGACATCATATTTTATGCGTAATTTCTATATAAAACATTTTTCAAACCACATCTACATTGATGGAATTACGGTCATTAGCATATCACATCAAATTAAATCTATTTAAATAATTAGCTCGATGATATTAGTTATTCGACATAATTGCCTCGTTTCAACTGTATTATTTAAAATATAATTTAAAATTTAATTATTTAGTTTATTTTTATTTCAATTTATATTTGATTTAACTTATTTTAACTCATTTTATCTGAATTATTTGATTTAACTTATTTTTATCTGAAATCTGAAAGCGTTTAATTTTCAAACCAGAAAGCCAAAGGGGAATAACTGATAGCTTAATTCTTTATTATTTTTATTTTTAATTCAGAGGAATTTTTTTCCGCTTATTCTTAATTTTAAGTAACCTTTTTTTATTTATTACTAGACTACCCGTGACTCGTCGGGTCAGTATGTTATATTAGCGGTGGAATTAATGTATGAGCGTGACACTTGTGACGAAGAGAAAATAGGGTAAATGTTACCTTACCCTACAAGAGAACACCGACAACTATTTTTCTTTTTTTTTTTAAGGTATTCGAGGTCACTGACAACGAATCTGATAATCAAACCCGCCGCAAATTTACCGTTTGCATGGTATGAACCCCCTAGACCTTGGGACTATTTTGGGCCATTTCCTCGCCTTTGACAGTGTTTTTCTTACATAATACGTTCGCATGCAAACGGGCGTAGTAGGGTGTCTTATCAAATCGCGTAGGAATCTTGGCATGCCGGAATCTTTAAGCGGTCATTTCAAATAAAGTTTTTAAAAAGTGGTTTATTTATTTATTTATTTATTGTCTTAAGTAGTTTTAATGCTTTTTAATTGATCTAAAAACAGTTTTCATGAGCCGTTCATGAGCAAACATATTTTTATGTTTTTCGTTCTTTTTGGCGTTGGGGGTATTCAATTATAGGACTTGTGTAGTTTAACAGGTGCTTCCGCAGTTTAATTAACCGTTTTTCCGTAAATAATGCGCCGACATTTACCATTTAACAAAAATTATGTTTACATTGGGGCGCGCGCCCCAGTTCCCCCCACCCCCTCCCGCCCCAATGTAAACGGAATTTTTGTTAAATGATAAATGTCGGTGCGTTATTTACGGAAAAACGATTAATTAAAATGCAGAAGCACCTGTTAATGGAATAAACCCGCCCCCAAAACAGAACGAAAAACATACAAATGTGTTTGGTGATTATGTTTTTTCAAACCGCTAGTGAAAACTTTCTTTTTAGATCAATTAAAAAAGCATTAAAAACTACGTAAGACGAAAAAACAAATGAACCACATTTTTTAAAAACTTTCTTATTTGAAAGACTTTCCTACGCAATGTGATCGAACGCGAACGTATCATGTAAGAAAAACACTACCGAAGGCGGTGAAATGGCACAAAATAGTCCCAAGGTCTAGGGGTTCATACCATGCAAACGGTAAATGTGCGGCGGGTTTGATTATCAGATTCGTTGTCAGCGACCTGGAATGCTCCTATAAAGCCACATTAGAGTGATCAGTGTTCTGTTGTAAGGTAACATTTACCAAAAATATTTTTTGTGACGTAACAGAAACATTTCCATGAAAGTATATTCAAATGAAAAAAGAATGTAGATAGATTTATATGAGTCGTTCTGTTTATAATTGTCTATTTTTGAAAAAAAAAAAAACTTACAGCCATTGAATTATAAGTTGTTTGCAATACTTATAGGTAAATCTGCTTTCTTTCCAGTGCTCAATATCCGGAGAATAGTTTCTTCTCTTTGTAGCCCTTCTGCCGAAATATATGGTGGAGAGGATATCACATACTTTTTCTTTTTTTAGGCGATTACACTTGCATGTTTTCATCCGTTTGCATGTTTTCATCCATTCATTCATTTTTGTTGTGGGGGTATCCATGTTGCCCATGATGAAAATGATTAGTATACAGGTGTGCTTCAAACGGAACTTCATATTAACCCAGGCAACGTCAGGTACCCATGCTAGTATATATATATATATATATATATATATATATATATATATATATATATATATATATATATATTCAAGTACGTCTGATTGAACACGAAGGAGTTATTCTTTTTTCCGATTTTTCTTGATATCTTTTCCATTCGTCGAGCGGTCATTTTTAATTTCAGCTGGCATGTTATATAAAATGCATCCAAAAGTTGTTGTTCGGCCATATTTTTTTCAAGCGTTTTCTATGGGTTCATCCGATTATCATCAGGTACAATTGTTGTTGCCATCGTTTTGTTTTCGGCGAATGGAAAAGATATCCAGAAAAACCGGAAAGAAGAATAACTGTCGCGTTCAATCAGAAGTGCTTGAATAATTACTTGCTACCAAAATATATATATATATATATATATATATATATATATATATATTTCTAAAGAAGTGAACCATAGCGGAAATTCAGTCGACTAAAATAATAATAAATGTTGCACCCACAACCAGGAAACTTAATCTTATTAGAAACCTAACCCATCGGGCACTTGTTATTTGTTCCCCACCTTTTATTGATTCGGAAATTGAAAACATTAAAAGGATTTTTATTATGAATGGATATCCTCCTCCATTAGTTAACTTAGTTATTAATAAGAAAATTCAATACTTTTCTGAGCTACCAAAATATGGTCCATCTAGACTCCCGGTATACCTTAATTTACCCTGGATTGGACCTGGAGGCCAACTTATTTGTGATAAGATTTCCTCTCTGGTGTCTTCTAATTTTGGTGCTCTATCCCTCCGTATTGCTTTTTCCACAAAACCGCCTTTCCCTCATTTCGTAAGGATGTCTTGCCTATCTCTCAAATAAGCAATATTAGCAATATTATTTATAAATTTCAATGTCGGTGTGGTATCGTCTATATAGGCAAGACTACCCAGCGTCTTCAGGTCAGAATCGCCCAACCTACCACCAGAAAGTCTCTATTGATAGAATCGTCCATCGGCCAACACTTGGTCGATAAAAAGGAGTGTCGTTTTGTATTCTCTCCGGAGTGTTTTTCTGTTTTGTACCGAGGACGTACAAAGTTTATCCTCGAAGCACTTGCCATCATTTCCAGCCCCCCCCCCTACTTTGTGCAAGCAGAGAAACCTCCAGCTTAAATTAGAATTATTTGGGTAGTCACAGTTTTTTTTTAACCTCCTCTCCGCTCTTACTACCAAATATTGTAAAACATAATTTTCAGACTTATACCCTTGAAAAATTAGTCTGAACGAAAAGCGCTTCGGGTATATTTTAACGATCTTGTTTTTAATCGACTTATTTATTTTACTGAATTGTATATTTGTTACATGTAATTTCCCCCATTTTTTTTCTTTTTCCTCACCCCGTTTTCCATCTTATTTTAGTCGACTGAATTTCCGTTATGGTTCACTTTTTTACAATTATTCTAAAATTTTGTCCAATCGAATAAAGTTATATATATATATATATATATATATATATATATATATATATATATATATATATATATATATATATATATATATATCGGAAACTGCATTATAAATAAAAAATTAATCCAAAATGAATAACTATCGCAAGTTTCATGAAAATCTGATAGTCAATTTTTGCTTAATTCTACTCGTTTAAAACAATCCCTACATAAGAAATGTATTTAAGGCGTCGATAACATAAACATTTTATTTTCGTATTTTCATTATTTTCATGCGCTGATTTTTTTAAATCATTAGCATTAACATTTTAGATTCTTCTGTTGAATAATAGGACAGTTGTACTATTATTAACAGATTCCATGAACAAACCTTCTTTTCAAGAAGTGCCCGTCTTAGGAAAACTGTTCTGCTAGGAAGTTCCCTTCTAAATACAACATAGTATCCTTAAAATCTAATGTAAACAAGTTCCTACTAAGTGGAAAATAGTAAAGGTGGTCCGTTGTTTATTGAATTAAAAACTTTGTTATCAGTCAAATAATAATAATAATAACAATAGTCTGGGATATTGAAAGGCTTCATAAAATTTAAATTAAATACAACAAAAATTTAAAAAATATCTATAAGAATTAAAATAAAATTCAGTTGAATCAAAATTAATAAAAATTCAAATATAAAACATAAAATCAATACGAAGATAAATAAAACTCAATTAAAATAAAACAAAAGCTATAAATCAAACGAAGTAATCCAATGAAAATATTGGTAAGAAAGTAGTTAATGTTCTGAAAGCTTATAAATCTGTGCAAAAGAAATGATAGCAAATGATGAAATATCGAATTAGATAAAAATCTAGATACAATGGCAGTTTACTAGTATATAAATATTTTGAATGTGAAATAAGAAAAATCTGAAGACAGAATAAATATATGAGTATAGCTAAATATTAATTTATGCATAAAACTAAAGTAGTATGCAAATTATAAAAAAACAACTGATAATTAAAAACAAAAGATAATTAATTAAAATTAAAGGGAAAAGAATTTTTCCCATTTTTTTATATAAAAAAATAAAAATTAGGGAAAATCACCAAACAAAGTAAAATAATAGACATAAAGCAGTATCTATTACAGTTTCTGTGAAGTTTCTATTGTATTTTTGCAATTTTCAATGATAATTTCCATAGATCTTTACAAACATGAGAATGTTTTCACCCACCTACTTGATCAACGAGAAGATGTTTTTTTTTTCTCGAGAGAAAAGTAAGTGCTTTATTAGTGTAGGCATTTTTTATATGTAAAGTATGGACATATAATTAGCATTGTAGGGACTGTCGCTTTCGTCCGATTTTTTTTAGAAATTATGTAATACCCTCAGCAATCTATTCTGATATGTCATTGGGTATGTTAATTAGTTTTAAGTGAGATTTTATAAATGAGCAGCATGTGATAGGGTGCTTTGTCATGCCCTGGTATTTACATTTTTTAGACTTAAGAGTTTAGCTTACAGTTTCCAGTGTGATATTTTACATTTGTGTACGCGTTTATGTATTTTCCCTCTTTTGATCTCTTTTCACTTAAGCTTTTCCAGATGATTTCCTAGAATCTCAACGGATATTTTTCAACGGGATATTTTAATTTCCATAGCTTATAATCCAACCTTCCTGTTGATTTGTAAGTGCTTTCTATGTCTTTAATTGCACTTTCTGTCTACTGACTAGATTTTTATTTACTTAATTTTGTATTTCCTTTTTTAACTACTACCTTTCCTTGTCGATTCATGTGAATTTCTCATTTCGTTAAGCATGGATAATTCACTTCTGCTTTAATAAATACCCAATCTCATTTCTTCATTGTACATGGTTAATTAACGTTATCCTTCGGGTTTAGTGTTTAATGGATATCTTTTTCACAAGAATGATGCCTTCCCGTATTAATGAACAGAAGAAAATTGAATACTTCTGATGAAATATGAAAAATTCAGAAATTGATTGAAATTAAATTATTTTTTGTAACAATATGTGTTCTATCATACTAATAAAGCAAATTTTGTGACACTTTTGTTAACAAATTCATCAATGACTAATGTAGATGGGGAATCAGTTTTAATTTATAGACAAGATGTATCTATGTATGTGTGCATGCCCACGTGAGAAATACGTAGAAGTAACATTGCGTGCATAAAATAGTGAATTTCGAAGTGTGTGTATCTGTGCATCACTATTAAGAAGATACTTTAAAAAATAGAAATAATGCATGATTTCCCATGAAACTTATCAAGATAGTATGTTACTCCTTTTTCATCATAGTCCAAAATCACGAATGATGTGCGTCTGGAGTTGTTAGATGTTGCTGATTTCGATTTCATGATTTTCATATTAAGATAACTTCTATATTCTCTTGCGAAAATGTTCTTTGTCATATGACATGGTCAAGTCCTTGAATATAATGTCCGACCGTTTAGCATTTACTGCTTGAACATTGTGGACTAATGCCCGATATAATGTTATCGATTACGACATTATTTTATATCAATATAATGCGAACACTATTCAATCATATTTTTTTGTTTTTGTCATTATTGACGAAAGTATACATTCATTTCAAATAATACAACCGGTACGAATCTCCATTATAATAAGAATTATTACTTATATCGTCGTCTTTGTTCAAATGCTTCGTCTTCATCTTCTTCTGTTTCGTCTTCTCCGTTTCTCTTTTCTTTGCTTTGTATTATTTACATTTCTTTGCTAATGTTTGATTGTCTTTGCTTTTCACGTGCACTGTGGATTCCTTAAGGAATTAATTTACGGCTCTCAATCTCTCACACTTCAGTTTTACATTTTTTTCGCGCGCAGATTAAATGAGATTATAGTATTAGGACCAAGTCTGCCACGTTTTATTTTGAATCGTTGGTCTGTAACATTTACATTTAAAATAATATTATTTGTTAGCATCTTTATAAGAGGCTATGTCAGCTCGTCGCTCTGTCACGCTTAAACTGGAAATAACTTTTCCATGCGAAGAAACGTAGGTTAGATGGACGCATCTTATAAATAGCCATTCCTGTTCTATTTCGTCTTTCAATAACTTTGTTCCTATTTTGACGTTTGTTCCTATTTTGACGTTCTTTTAATTTTCGGCGCATTTATCTCACTTATAACATTTTCTTCCTTTCTTATTCCGATGTACTCTTTTCCTTTTCCTTCCCCTCTACGTCTTTCCTCCTTCGGATTATCAGTTATGAGTTCGGCGATAGATGTCGGATCACCCAGTGTGAATGTATCAGTAAGTGTACAACTGAATGAAAACAGCGCTAAAAAACAAAAACAAAACGGGCTCGGATTTTCTGCGCCTGCGCAATATGATAAGATTTGTTGACCTCTGTTTGACCACAAGAAAAATCCTTTAATCGCAATTCCTCTCCGCGAAAAAGAAAAGAAAACACGGGATTATTTATTCAAATATTTCTACTTCATCTTCTTCGATAACATTTTTATTCACCAAACATGCCTTCCTCCATTTTCTATCATGACACATAAAAAGGGGGCTTTATTTGTAAAACGTAAGGACAATTTTCAAGATAACACTAAATGTTGGTAAAACGCAATCAATATAGCAAAAGTAGATTCACGTTAATTTTCGGTAGTTTCAAATAAATTTAAGAACAATTTTATGCGATTTTGCATATGTTTCATAGTCAATTAGTTTACCTTTTCATTATTATAGTTTAATAGTAAGAGAGTAGTAAAAACGAACGTGAATGATAAAAAAAACTATGAAAAATATGAATATAAACACAATATAACGATATTTCGATTACACAACTTTCTAAGAGAAGAATAGAAAATGGTCCTCGGCATTATTACATACATCTTCTTACTGTATAAAATCATTAGTTTTAATATTTTGTTTACGATCGAAATTCCACGTTTATAGCAAGTTGAATTGTATACATGAAACAATAAAAAATATGTCGTTATGTTGCCAAGATAAACAAATCGAACAATACGTTAGTACAGGGCTACTATTGGGGCCAAATTTGCAGCAATACTGTGTACGGAGTTGAGCGGCGAGGTATTTGTTTTCATTACACTTGAACTTCTGAATGTTTGTACAGTTACAAAAGCAAGGGCCTGGAAGGGAAGTCCAAAGTCTAGCATTTCGAAAAGAAGCTATTTGAGTAAAAGACTTTACGGTATCTAATCGCGGTGTTGAGGACAATCTGAATTTTCTCTTATCCAAGAAAGATTTGATTGTGTTAAGTATTCGTTCAGCAATACCATATGATCTTATTTTCATGAGAAGATTATTGTGCCAAACTCTGTCAAAGGATTTAGAATTGTCATGGACAACTGCACTAGCCTCTTTATGCCTTATCTAGTGAATCGTATATACGTTTGGAGTCGTATGTAGGTCGGAAAGAATTTTACTATCTATGAAGTGGTAAACTAGTGCTTGATTGATTAAGGACTTAAAGATTTTGGCAAAGAGATGAAGGAAGGGTGGGTCAGCTTTTAAGCTGGTGCAATAGAAGAAATTTTCCAGCAGCCAGAGAAGTAATATTCGGCAAGGCATTTATTGTAGAATTTGGGGAGCAAGAGCATATTTTAAAAATAGTATAGCAAGGATGGGATCCAGCCCTCCCGCCTTCCAAGTGTTTAGGTTTTTACAGCATCACGAACATGGAAAGCGGCAATTTTCTGTCCTTAAATGGAAATTTGGGAAGGAGTTTTTGTTAGATCTAAAGTGGAGGCAAACCGCCGTGGCAAGCGGTTTGTATTTTCGGTTGCCATGCAACGTCAAGGCTGTTGGATAGTGGGAAGGTTTGTTGACTGTCTATTATCTTCATCAATTTTATAAAAGAATGGACGGAGTTTATTTCTTTGTGATATATTTAAAAAAATTATCTTCGCTCTCTTCTTGGTCGATTGGTTTACATAGTCCACTTTCAATTTTCAACATGACGACATTTTTCCGGTGTCTGGCCTGACCGATTCAACTTGCTTTAACTTATCATTTTATCAACAAAATAATTAAATAAAATGTTTTTATAATCACTTGTCTCGAAATATTACCAGGCAACATTTTCATGGCCGCTAATAATCATATGTAATATACATTAGACAATATTATATCAATAAATCTTAAATGAGATTGTATCGTTTTTATAGTTATACTATATTCGATATATGTTATTTTATTGATTCCTATTTAATTACCTCTACAGGAAAGTAGGGTCAGACATTTATAATATAGGAAAGATCTAGCTCTTCAAATGTCAATCTGATGTATTCGTTTGTATTTATGTATATTTTATCAAACTTAAGCATTTTTCTTTTTACTTTCTTGATTGGAGCAAATTTGTTTCGGTTGTTTGGGATTTTGTATTGCTTGCTGATACGTTGTTACTTTATTTTCTTTACCTCCAAAAATAATGACGAGAATAATGTGTATTTGTAACTTGATATCCTCCACTGAACGAACCACTATTATTTACCTACCAGGGGCGTGCAATAAGTAATGCTCCTGAACCACTTCCAGTTGTCTGATCTAGCTGAAATTTTGCATGTGCGATGATTTATATCTCTACGGGTTGCGTGGCGAATTACAGCTCTGAACTAATTGTGGTTTCTGTTTTACAGGTGTTTGAACTAAGTCAGGTGTGAAATGGAGCCTGTTGAATGTTGAGCAGTGATCCGGTTTTTGTATTTGAAAGGACGCACATCGCATGATACTTTTGATGAAATGAAAGAAACTTATGGTGATAATGCCCCATCATATGACCTTGTAAAACGCTGGCATCGTGAATTCAAACAGGCCGGAAGTCTGTGGAAACAGCTCCCAGACCTGGTCGCCCCCACCTTCTGCCATTGATGAGGCATCTGTCCGTCAAGTTGAGGCTGCCATTTTGGAAGATCGGCGCATTACTATTCGCCAAATAGCCCAAGATGTCAAGATTAGTAAAGGGTCTGTGGAAACTATCATTCATGACCATTTGCATATGCATAAGGTGTCTGCCAGATGGATTCCCAGGTTGCTCACATCATTCCAGAAGCGAGAACGCGTCGAGTGCTCGAGGATGAATTTGGAGATGTGCCAAGAAGATGAGTCAAAGTTTTTCAAAGGACTGATTACACCGGATAAAACCTGGGTCCATCACTATGATCCAGAGACTAAAGCCCAGTCAATGTAGTGGAAGCACTTGGACTCACCACCACCAAAGAAGGCAAGGGAGCAGCCCTCCGCTGGCAAGGTCTGCTCACAGTCTTCTGGGACCAGGACGGAGTAGTGATGACAGATTTCGTGGCCAAGGGTACCAAAATTACAGGAGGCTATTATGCTCCACTTTTGAGGAAATTAAGGGAAGCTATCAAAATCAAGAGGCGGGGCAAGATCAGCAAAGGTACCCTCCCCCTGCAAGACAACGCTCCGGTCCACAACTCGCATGCCGCCAAATCAGAAGCACGGGCGTGTGGTTATGAAATTTTTCCCCATCCTCCCTACTCTCCTGACCTTGCACCCTCTGACTTTCACCTTTTCTCAGACATGAAGTTGTTTTTGAAAGGAAAGCGTTTCCCAGATGATACAGCCTTGATTTCTGAAGTCACATCGTGGTAGGAGGATCAACCTGGGGTGTTCTACAAAAGCGGTCTCCAGAGCTGCATCAAACGATGGGAGAAATGCATAACTCTGGGTGGTTCCTATTTAGAGAAAGACTAATAAATGTGCCAAGTTCCGTTGCTATATTGCTATGGGAAGTGGGTCAGGAGCATTACTTATTGCACGCTTTGTGTGAAATTTGCAAATAAAAAAGGCTCAGCTGTTTCGGAACCTATAAGGAAGGACATACACACAAAGTGGTATATATATATATATATATATATATATATATATATATATATATATATATATATATATATATATATTAGGTTGTGATCTCCCTGTACTGTTATCGATCTAGCTTTCAATACAAAAGATAGATTAAGAATGAGTTCAGCCACTACATTACGTTCGCGTTCTTACATAAACACATTTTCTGTTCCAATCGATTCTTTACTTTTTATATTTAGTCCGTGAACAGATTATTTCGCTCATGTAATGAGAAATCTGTCTCTTTTTATTGCTAATTCATTGCGTACGATTTTTAGTAAACGCTTTTACGAATTATGCCGTTGCCAATCATAAGGTTTGAAGTATCTTACGAATAAAAACGAATGTCAGATATTTCAAACATTAATAAATACAATATACATTCCAACTGACCGGCCAAGCTTCACAATAAAAACAAGAATCTGCTTCTTATTTACAAACTTACTTCACTTTCTTTACCCCACTCTCGCGTCTCTCTCTCTCTCTCGCGTCTCTCTCTCTCTCTCTCTCTCTCTCTCTCTCTCTCTCTGATATACCTCAGGAGAATAAGCCGGCTTTTTTCGGTTGTTTTACTCCAATTTCTATACTTCATTTTCCGGCGGAGTTCTTGATTCAATATTTTATCGCATATATTAGTAGAGTTCTTGTAAGCTATCATTTTAGTAAGTGCATTGTTTACTACCGATGTTTCAGTTTTTTAAGTAATTAACGATAATTATAAATGTTAAAAGTTATATTATATTCAGATTATTGTATATGTTTGAACGCACATCTATGTTAATGCTTTTTCAAGAAATAAAATCTGGCGCCACACAAAATACAAGGATTAACTCAGATTTTTTATATAATAGGTATTGTTATACTAAAGCTGAATTAATCAACGTTTATTTTTCTAAAGTATTTCTTGCTATATATTTTAATCTATTATAATAACACAAAAGCTAAAATGTTCTACAGTTTTGAAATTAATCATGTTTGAAACACTTCCATTTTATTATTTTCATCGGACTACTGTTCTCATCTTGAGTGTGATTTTCACTGTGAAAATCACACTCAAGATGAGAACAGTAGTCCGATGAATCCAAATAATACGAATAACCAATCCTCATCTACAAAATTTCAGAAACGTCACTTCCATTATAATTTTGTAAATAAACCGTTATTTACAATCAACTTATTAAGTGTCTCTCCCTACACTACCGTCTATTACTCTCACCTTCCGTCACTGTATATTTCTTATTTCAAATCAAAAGAGAGATTGTTCGATAGAGCGAGCAGAGAGATAAATTTAGGGGTTCTTAACTTCTATATTTAACTAAATTTGTAAACTCACTTTTAAAACTCGCTTTTTCTTGGTTCAAAGAATCTAACCAGATCTCAATGTATAATCCAATACAGTAGATGTAGCCGCTAAGACAAAAACTATCAATACGTTCATTCACAACCTGTTTCGATTGTGTTTTATAACTTTTGCTTAATTTAATCTCCATATGTATATAAACTGTGTCCATCGCTTTATTGCAGATTACAAAATAATCAATATTTCAGTAAATATAAGTTATAAAAAGCTGAAAATTACACCATCCAAGGACTGTATTAAGGTGAGATAAATCCTAAAATTTCATCAAAATTTATGTCATATTTAAAAAGTTATGTCATTTTTTTAATATTCAAGGAATTTTCACCGTCTATCGCTTTATTGCAAGTCTTCTAAAATAATGTTTTAGCTCAATAAAACAATACCAAAGCATCATAAATTTATATTGAACACATTTTCTGGGGAAAATTAACAAAAACAAAGTACCTCCCGAGGGCTAAGTGTCAAGCAAACGAATTATTTGTCCACATATCCCCCATGTTTTGAAATTACATTAAACAACCTTTTGTCCACCGAGGAGGTCAATTGTTTGATCTGAGATGGAGTAATGGTTCTGGCAACGTCGACTATTTTGTTCCAAAGGGCATCCTTCGAAGAAAACTGCTCTCGTCCCTCATAAACTCCTCGTTTCAATATTGACCATAGGTGTTCGATGGGGTTATGGTCCGGAGAACACGGTGGCCAGGACATGAGGGTTTCTCCAACAAAGCCCTGAGATCCAAGGAAGGATGTAGTTGCCCTAGCAGCATGATATGGGGCATTGTCATGCATAAAAATAATCTTAAAACGACGTGACAAGGGAAGATCATCTAGCCATGGTAACAAATTCTCATTTAGAAAGGCAGTGTAGGCATTGCTGGTGAGCTTGACACCTTCTGGCACTCGGAATGGTCCACATAGCTTATCCCCAATAATTCCCACCCAAAACATTATGCCTCCACCTCCCTGTTCGCGACGAAATCTATAAGGCGTTGGAGTTCCATTTGGATTCCAAACTTTGGCCCATCCGTCCGGTCCATCAAGGGTAGCACGAGCCTCATCTGTAAACAGAACATTTTGGCAATCCATTTTCATATATTTTTGTGCCCAAGCCAATCGTTTTTCTTTGTGGGTTTGGCTCAATAGAGGCCTTGGAATAGGATTGATGTTCCTTGCCATTTCATTCAGTACATTGCATCGGACTTGTCTGGACCTTGGTATGACTCCAGCCCTCGCAAAAATTGTTGCACTGGTATTGTTTGGGTTGCGCACAATCTCCCTACAAATTTTTCGAAGATCCCGATCAGAAAGGTTCCTCCTGGTGCCCTTATCTTTCCTGGACTTGATGTTGGGGTTCTTGACGAATGTAGCTAAAGTTCGGGGATTCCTTTTTAGTTCTGTGGCTAAATTTATGATCGAGAGCCCTTCTGCTAGTCCTGCAATAATCCTCTGCTTCTCGGTAGCTGTTAAACGTCCTTTTTTTTGGCATTTTATGAGACCTGCAATAAAGCGATGGACGGTGAAAATTCCTTGAATATTAAAAAAATGACATAACTTTTTAAATATGACATAAATTTTGATGAAATTTTAGGATTTATCTCACCTTAATACAGTCCTTGGATGGTGTAATTTTCAGCTTTTTATAACTTATATTTACTGAAATATTGATTATTTTGTAATCTGCAATAAAGCTATGGACACAGTTTATCTGCAAAATTACTCGAGATCAACTTTTGTAGATATTTAATGTGAAGTGTTTCCTCAAATATAGTTATTTTATTTTAAACCTCTTTGAAATGATCGGATTTGAACTCAAACTTCAGGTTCCAAAACACACTTCGGTAAGCATGGTTTTATCAAAAAGATGCTTATGTCTGTTTGTTCAAATAACTAATGGGATCACCAAAGTCGTTTGTTTTAATATAGAGCATCTGCTGGATGCTGGATATATAGATTAATCGATTGAACGAAATTAAAATAAGGACAATCTTCAAACTCCAATAGTTCGGTTTGTGATATTATCTATCATAATGTCCTTATTTAAAAGCATTCAATAATTTAAAGGCGAGACTAATCTACTTAACTGCCTAATGTACTCACAAATACCGACCCTTAAGATAAAAATAAAGACAACAATAATAAAATAGCAAAATAGTCAATATTTGTAAATACTGCAATATTATTTATAGATATTTTTAAACAAGATTGAATATATTTAATATGTATTCACTGTACGCGTTTAATGTGATCGACCGATTTACTGACAACACAAGATCATCACATTCGTTTGAAGTACTTGTAAAACATTCGTTTACAGAGCAGAACCTATTAGATTAGAAATTTATTCGTGCACTATGCTCAAAAGCTAGGGACTGGTGCTTAGTGTACTGATCCATATATTGCAGTATTACTTTATACGTGGGCTATTGATAGAGTGTATTGGGAGTTCGACAGAGAGTATACTTTCTTTGCGCTAGACTTGACAACATTTTTAAGAATTTATATACTTATTCCACGTCATATTTTCTGAGAACGCCAGAACGAGAAGTTGAAATATGTCTTTCACGTCATATTAAACCTAATAAAAAGTATATCTTTTGAGTGACATTTCTAAACGTTACTATTGGCGACATAAATTAAAGATATTAGTTGAGAAATTACTAAACAAAACTCGTTATTTTGGTTCATATTTTTTGTCTTTGCGTTAAAAATTTCAATATTTAATTTTAAAAAAACAAGCAAGTTAAGTGTCCGTAAACAGTGGTTGTACGAGGGGCGTGCAATAAGTAATGCTCATGACCCACTTCCCATAGCAATAGAGCAACGAAACTTGGCACAGTTATTAGACTTTCTCTACATAGGAACCACGCAGAGTTATGCATTTCTCCCATTGTTTGATGAAGCTCTGGAGACCGTTTTTCTTATTAATGAAACCAGATTATAAAAAGGTACCATATAAAACTATAAAAAATCATTTCTTCGTTTGAAAATTTTTAAACTCAACATTAATCAAAAGTGACTTTTCCAGGACATTCATTGTCAAGCCCAATTATCAGCTGAGGTGATATTGTAGACAAACACAGACGAAATTTGATGAACGACATTATCATTATTTTATTTTATTTATTTGCGAATTAGTCTCTAGGGCAAATTATTCCTCGTAATATATAATAATCAGTAGAGGACGCATTCTATTATAATACATACACAATCCGCATAAATTAAAAGATCCTATTTAAGCGTATTGTACGACCGAGAAACACCGAGATGCCAGTTGATTTATATATATATATATATATATATATATATATATATATATATATATATATATATTAGGCACACAAGATAGGTTAATAATGTGTTTAGTTATATATATATATATATATATATATATATATATATATATATATATATATATATATATATATATATAACTACTTCATTTACTCACATAAATTTAATATACGAAAGTATAGATTTATGCGTAAACTTTAAGTATTTACTTCAAAAGTGCTCAATACGTAGGTAGAGCTAGTTAGTAATTTATAAAATATATATGGCGATTAAGCTACACTGAATATTCTGCGTTTCATCCACTATAGGATTCGTCAGGCTTATGCGCATAAGCCTGACGAATCCTATAGTGGATGAAACGCAGAATATTCAGTGTAGCTTAATCGCCATATATATTTTATAAATTACTATATATATATATATATATATATATATATATATATATATATATATATATATATATATAATCAGAAATGGTGAAGAAAACAGACGTTTTATAAATTACGTAAGAGATACGTTATTGATCCGAATCGCATCGAGTTTATGAATAAGAAAGGTCACTGTACAAAAGACATTACATTGCCTAAGACATAAGAGAATAATGCATAAGGTTCAGATGAAGAGAATAATGCATAAGGTTCAGATGAGAACCAATAATGAGTGAAAATTTCTGATGATAGTAAAGGTCACAAATACGCATACATACCCAAGGTAACTTTATCAGTGTCATCTGCCGAAGAAAATAATTTGAACGTTCATGTTAGGTGTTGCATTATCGAACAATAATTATTTAATTCAATTTGACATGCACGCACAAGTCTATAAATGTTCAATCGGAAGAACAATTTCATTTATACATGAAATATTTATACTAGTCTTGTGAGACCGGATCATTGCTAGAAATGTGTCGCCAGTTATTGGTGTAACCGTATATATATTACACTAAACGCTGTTGTGGTATCCCTTTTTTCTTCTGCATGGTGCGATACTTTTCAAGATAAATAGAGTCACATATTTTATGACAGCATAAACTTGAGTGGAGCAAGTTCATAATCCATATATATATATATATATATATATATATATATATATATATATATATATATAAGGAACTGTGTGTGTATTCGTTCCCTATGAACTTGAAAACGGCTGGACTGGTTTTTATGAAATTTCACACGAAAGTACTTTATGTGCCTTGCAGTGTGCTTAGATAGGTTTTTATCCGAATGCCTTCGATAAGTATCGATAATCGGTAATCGAAATAATCCGATGACAGAAGGAACAGGTGATTTTAACCAAAGTTAACACCTTACATCGCCTAACATCACAAGTGCATTTGAATAGTTTTATTACCGCACAAATATAAGGGCTCGACATATAAACTCAACACTAGGTTCTTTGATATTACAGGGGCGCATTCGCAATTAACGTTTCTGTTTAAAGCATAATTACACCATGATACTTGATTTTTTCAATTCAAACTTAAATTCAAGCGATTTTCACCCTACAAGCAGTAAGGCCAAGTATATAAAATCGACAGTAGATTTTTTATATGTCAGGGGCGTGTTAGAAATGAATGATTTTGTTTAGAGCACAGCTGAAACATGATACTTGGCTTTTGCATTATAAACTTTAGTTTAAGCCATTATATGTAAAAAATAATTTTATAAAACCAACAGTAGGTTCTGTGCCGTGTAATGTAGATTACAATATGGACTACTTAGTACACATAGATATTTAAATAGCCACTGCGGAAAGGCATGTGAAACTTCCTCCAGGCGCGATGGGTCCCCAACAAGAACAGGAAATGAATCGATTTGATTAAAAAATGGTCGATTTATCTGATTTCGATGATAATACGAAATATGGGAGTGTGAAAAATTCGTTGACCATCATACAATCCTGGACAACGTTAGGTCTCCCTGCTAGTCTTGAATATATTAGATAGAAAATTAAGGAAATTGATACAGTTATAAAAAAGTTCACCTATTTATTCAGACTTCAGAAATTACAATTCATACATTGTGTTGGAATTTAATTTCGGCATCATGAATCACAGTCTACATAATATGGTGTCATTCGCATAACGAAAATGTCGAATCTCATTTCATCAGATCCACACTTAAATATTTCATCAGATCCACACTTAAATATTTCATCAGATCCACACTTAAATATTTCATCAGATCCACACTTAAATATTTCTGTCAAATAAGTTGTTACCATTATCTGCGAATTCTACCAGATTGTTGGTCCCTCCCCCTTGAGCTATTTTAAACTCGAATAGGCATGTTCAATTCAACAGTATTAGTTTATTGGAAAAGAAAATAATTGTTTATTTTTTAATGATTCGGATCAATAAAAAAAAAAAACTTCGCTAAAGAAAATATTATGTCATTGTTGCTTTATTCTTTTTTAGAGCAGTCTCCGAGGAATGGATTCTTATTATAAATACGAGGAGCATGAACACCTATCACTGAATCTCACAACATGTAGAGCGATTTTAGAGAGAGAAATGGTCGGGCTCTCAGACACAAACAGCGTCAGTTTGATAAATGTCATATGTTTCAATACGGGTCTTTATTCCCCACGACTTTAACTCGTCTTCGAAATTGAGATTGCTCAGTGCAATGACCCCAAATCTCTTGACGGGGGAAGTTAGTATGTAGGCAGGGAATTTTCTAGCGTGTTGCTAACCACATTCAACACCTCGCATCGACGCCCCCAAGTACCTACCGCCGGCAACCAAAGCTGCAGAATTCTTCCTTTATTTATTTTGGATTTGTATTTTTTTTTTCTTTTCAGCCTTCTAGGGAGTATGCCTTTGTTTGTTGAGACTTTCGTCGGAGGGGGACGAGATTTATTGGAGAGCCTTGTAAAATGCGACATTTTATAAACATGTGGTTCTCTGTAATTCAAATCCAAAGCGACAGTCATAAAAGATAGGTCTCTACTGTTCATGTACATACACGCACACACAGACACATAAACAGTCACACACATATTTATTTATACAGGTAATATATACATACAAACACACAAACACAACTGTATATATATATATTATCACAAATACATGTACACACATGCACACACACACACACACATATATATATATATATATATATATATTCAAACACACACATATATATGTACGCATATATCTATAAACACAAAAACACATATATTTCAATACAGACACATACACATATAAACGTATGTATTCACATAATCAACGATCAGTACACACACACACACACACATATATATATATATATATATATATATATAGTCTTGAAAGTTTTTTAACCTTTAAAACTATATAAAAAAGCTAATTTAATTTTTATATTTTTTATCATTCGTTAGAAAACTATTTAGTCAGTAAGTCATTTAATCACCTACAATCAATGCATCAACTTGCGCTCTCGAATTCACTATAGTACTAATGTTAATTTAATGTTAAGGGATCATCAGTTGTTTACCATGAAACACTGTTTCGGAGATTTATTATATATATATAAATATATATATATATATATATATATATATATTCGCACAGATACACATAGAGACACATACATAAATATATATATATATATATATACGCTAACGTATATATATATTATCAAAACCACACGCGCGCACACACACACACACATATATATATATATATAGATAGATATATACGTGCTTATATATATTATCACAAAGCCACGAATATATTCACTCAAACATATGCATATATACACAAACATATATGCGTATATACATATATATTCGCACAAACAATAATGCATGCATTCATACGTATATATTAATACAACTACACATATACGTACAGATGTATTCTCAAACTCATGTATACGCACACACATATACACATATATAAATACGCACATATACACATATATTATTCCTCATACACATAGATATATCTAGAGATGGATAGATAGAAACAGATAAAAACTATAACTAATAATCAAAATAGAAAGTTATATGGCGATTAGGTTTCTAATTACAGCGTTAAGGTATCTACACATCAATCAAAACGGGAAAGTTATAATACGTTAAAAATATGTCAGTAGATCACAACGCATGTAAACTGTTCATTAATGAGTTAAGTTCTCTGGTAGTAGAAACAACAGTTTCAACTCAAATTTAAGTATTTCTCCTTTATATGGAACTAATTGTCTGTACTGAAGTTATTTCATTTTATTTTGTAATAATTTCTAATAAAAATATGTATTTATTAATAAGTTTCAAGCAAAATTATAAATGATCTTTGTTTTAAAATGTGTGTTTTTCTTTATTTTCAAAAAATGCAAATGAATCATTAATATTTTGTAATAAATTAAGAAAGTTTATAATCCAGTGATAAACACTGGAGTTTTAATGGATTTACATTTAGGAAAGTAGATGATACAATCATTGAATATATATATATATATATATATATATATATATATATATATATATATATATATATATACAAGGTGCCTTCAATAAGTTGTCAGACTTTTTTGAAAGTGAACTTTTATTGATAGTACACACACGAAACTTTAGTCCCCTTCGAAGTAATCTCCTCCGGCTGCAATGCACTTGATGTACGGTTTCAACAACTTTTGGAAAACCCATGGAAGTTCTCTTGTGTGAGCGTATCAATTACCCTCGTCACATCCTCTTTCATCTCCTCAAATGTCTCATAAGGACAGCTTCTAAGGTTTTCCTTGAGCTTAGGGAATAAGTAAAAGTCACTAGGAAGAATGGTAT
Organism: Euprymna scolopes; assembly: GCF_053919585.1. Taxonomy (NCBI): domain Eukaryota; kingdom Metazoa; phylum Mollusca; class Cephalopoda; order Sepiida; family Sepiolidae; genus Euprymna; species Euprymna scolopes. The sequence goes on along the minus strand of NC_136500.1, from coordinate 97,108,710 downwards.
AAACTATAGAGAGGGTGAAAAACTGTCTTGATGCCTATCTTGATTAAATAGTCTGTGACAAAAATGGAGTTGTGGACTTGTGCATTGTTCCGGTCGAAATGCCATTTACCCGATTTGAAGAATGCTGACCTCTTCGGACGAAATCTCTTTCTGAACTCCCTTAGAACCTCAACATAGTATTCTTTGTTGACTGTCTATCCGATGGGAATTCAGTGCATGTAGATCATCCCCGTGCTGTCAAAAACAAAGGGGATCATGATAAGTTTCTGGGTGGATTTGCTCTGTATGGCCTTCTTGAGTCTGGGAGAGTCAACATGCTTGCACAGGAAATTGTCCCATAGCCTCTGGGTCATAGCAATACCTTCAGTTTTCGTCGCAGTTAACCAGAGAATCAAGAACTATGAATATGAATTGATCAGCTCGACCATTTTCCTGTTGTCATGACAACGTCTTTCTTTCTGATCTTCTCTGCGCACCCTTGGACAAACTTTGCGCAAATCTTCCGCATCTTCAGTTTCTCGCGAATAGTTGTGTGTACAGTTCCCACACTGACATCAAACTGTGCACTTATTGCATCTATAGACACACGACGGTCCTTATCCATACAATTCTTTATTTGACTAATCAACTCTGGAGTTCTAAGTTCCTTACTCCTCCACACCTCTCACCATCCCTCACCCACTCTCTTTCTTCCTTGGAACTTTTATGCCACTCAAAAAATGATACTTGATTCATGCGAGATGCTCCAAAAGCAATCTGAAGCATTCCATACGTTTCTGTGCAATATTTTTCAAGTTTAAACAATATTTTGCATATCGTTCTTCTAAAGTGTACTCAGGTTCAGATTGTATTTTTGAAATTCACCAGTTGTGACAATTAGGCTTTAATAGAGTGTATTCTAATTCCTGCCGCAACTGTTCATTTGAACGTGAAATCATAAAACTTGATCAGTCTTCTCATAATATGTATAGCAGTATATTGAATTTTCACGAGACTATAACAATTTTAAATGCCTGTACAAAACTGTATAAAAATAATCCGGAAACTTATTGATGCCACTTCGTATATATATATATATATATATATATATATATATATATATATATATATATATATGGGGGTGAGGGTGTTTGTTAGTCTTCATATAAGTGGGTCTGTTTATATATGTACATAGGCACGATCGATATTCATTTATAGGAACGGTCTCTGATCCTATCCGAGTTTCATTGATATTTTTGTCAAGTTTTCGAAGTTCAAGACGTGTAGGTACATATGCATATTCAATAAGGCATTTGTATTATCATAAGACTGGTATTCTTTTCAAGTACCAATCATTTAATATGTTTATGATTAAATTCATATACAACACCAAATCAATTAAATAGACTATTCATTACTTTTTATTTTTTGCACAGTTCGAACTTGAGAGTTTATTTTAATTCATTATGTGAACGTGTAAATTTCTAGTTGACTGATGAAGCAGATTTTCTCTTAAATGCATCATTTTCGTAGAAAACAGATTGCTGTTATATTTATCTCGCTCTCATGACGGGAAAATGTGTCAAAAGATCGATAAGTGGGATTGAAAAGCCTGTCCCCTATAGAGAGAGTACTCTGATCCGCAAAAATGTCTTGGTAGCCTTGATGATATTCCACCAGGGCAATCAGCAATAAACTAAGCCCTTCTAAAATAAAGAAGATAAAGCTGAGAGGTCGACCTCTTAAAACTCCTCAGGATCAGCAACATATTGCGGTCAACAGGGAAAACCCATTTCAGAAAAAGCATAGACTTTGTTGATTTTTAAGCTAGAGGAAGAAGATCCAATGGTTGTATTTAGCATAAAAAATTATCTCGAAATATATTTATTGACGAACACACGTTTGAAGGGCTGTAAATGTCACACAGTGCAGTTATTATTGTTTATTATTGTTTTAGTTGTTCTTCTAAACAACTGATCTTTCTGAAACACTTCAATCCTTATTATTTTTTATAATTTTGATAACTCCTCATATTTTTCCATTGGCGTTTGATTCTGCGATACTCCACAACTAATACCTTTTTCTATGTGAATCAGTCTCTTGACAATGTATCGTGTGGGATGATGCAATATATTGGGTAAGGATATGATTTGGGTTATCCTGTTGGCTAGCTGAATGATTCAAGCTTTTCAAGCAGCAGACCTTTTTAATACATATGGCCGATATACAAAGCCAGATATTACATAGCAATAGCAGTTTATAACATTTTATGTATTTAATATCGCAATTCTCGAGAAATTCGTGTTATACAAAACTCGGACCAAATTTCCGTTCCTTTGAACAGAACATATATGAACAAATGATAACAGCCGATTCTCTCACTTATCTGTCGTCCATTTGCCCATGGAAGATGTTGCCGACATCTCAGAGGAATGTAAATATAATTGTTCTATGCAGAGAAGCGTAAACAAAAACCAGAAATTTTAAATTAGTGCAAATATAATTTTCTGTAAGAATTATTGGCATCATTTTTTTTCAACCATGTTTTATATCGAATGATTACAGAATACAATCCTCACCACTGTAAGAATTCTTCTAGTGATCAAAGAATGTAGGGGGTCCTTCATAGTTTTGCTTATAATTATGGAATTATGAAATACTGGGAACTCAAAGAAAGCGGACATTCGCCGATAGTCGAATGGAAAATAATAAGACAAGCTACCACGTGTAGGCATTTAGACGACCCATGTAAATTATGCCTTCATGAAAAATTTGCTATCCTGTACTTTAAAGAACCCCAAAATCTATTAAACTGTAGAAGAGAAATAGCAAATAACTGTGTTCACAAAAGAAAACTCACTCTAGGATAGCGATACAAAATAGCTTTAAAACTAACAAAAACAATGGAAAATAAACAAATAAATAAATTAAGTAAACATAAATATACATAAACGATCACACATATATGTATGTATATATATATGTATATATATGTGCATATATGTATGTACACATATGTATATTTATAAATACAAAAACAGGAAAAGGTCTGCCTTAAACCACTAACCTAGTTTTAAAACAGATCCTTTGTTCGATAAAATGCATGCCCATTGGCTGATAAGAAGGGGCGCGATGGATACTAGAAAGCTGATTGGCTAACTAAAATCCTCAACAGAAGAGAACTATATAAAAATGAGAAACAACCACAGAATTCGCGCATAAGCCTGACGAATCCTAGAGTGGATGAAACGCCGAATATTCAGTGTAGTTTAATCGCCATATATATTTTATAAATTACTATATATATATATATATATATATATATATATATATATATATATATACATTATTAAATTTATAATCTAAAATTTTATATATCTGCTGCTACACTAAGATTTCAGATTCCAACATCCTTAAATTAAATATTTGCAAATATTTCTGAATTGTGAACATTTCAATTATTTGAAAACTTATGCAAACTACACTATTCTGTTCGTAAAATTAATTTTACCTATCCTAGAAGAGACATTCATCTAGTATATATCTACATGAATAAATACGATCGTTTTTATATCTCTGTTAAACTTATATTAGCATCAAAATTGACTCGACTGATTTCATTCTTCGATACAACATACTATTTTGAAATGCCGTTTTTTACAAAAAAAGATAATTTAGATTTTCTAATTTGTATATTTATCTTATAAACAGAAATCTGCATATTTATCTCACAATATAGTAATATTCTGAATTATATATTTCTAATCTGCATTGTAATATTTTCTTATATATGTGCAATAATTTTGTCGATAGTATATTGATGTAATTGTTAATAGTATTAATTAAATCTATTTATTAAAAAAATAGTATAATATTTGAAATCTTTCATAAAATTTCAATTGTACTATTTTTCAAGGGGGATAATTTGCATAAAAATGTCCGATATTAGTATAAACACCTGATTCCCTAATATTGCTGTGTTGCTGAGAATGGATACTAACACACAAGGCAGCGGAAGGATAATAAAAATAATATTTTTATAAGATATTTTAAATAAAGGAAAAAATGGATTTAATTGAAATCTTTTGTATTATCTTCAAATATAAGCGCGTATGGAAGTCAATTTCTATCGATTTGTTCTCACGACGATCGTCCTTATAGGTCAGATTCTGCTTACAACCTTAGCAAAACAACTTTCAATACTATTCTCTCGAAATCACTTGTTTTCTTCACAAAACAATGTTATTATTAACATATTATTATGAATCCCAAATCCGCTAACTGAAGCTACTTTTATTCTGTTTGGTTGCGTCATCGACCAAATAAATGGAGTGAGCAAGTACTGCCTGGGATTATTAATATAATAAAAGTTCTAGCTTAGCTCTATTATAACCGTTATTGATGTAAAATTCGACCATACACACACACACACACACATACATGCATACACACACACACATATATATTTATATATATATATATGTATATATATATATATGTATATATATATATATATATATATACTACCGTGGGGTGGGCGGGTTTGTCAAAGTGTAAAATACGTTTAAATATGATATTTCAGTTTGTCCAAGTTTCGTATATATTATTATTATTATTATAGAGTCGTGATTTCAAAAGTAAGCCAAAAAGTATTTAGTTGCCACCAGTTAGAATCGAAACTGTAACATTTAAATTGGTGACGTCACCACTGCACCAACGTGATACGCATATTAGCTGATTAAAATTTAAAAATAAAAATAAACTAAGACGAATGTACAAAATGTATAACGATTTTTTCAATTTTAAACTATTTTTGACATTTTAATAACAATTTTAACCGGCTAAAGACCCATAAAGAACGTTCCGTAAAAAAAAACATTTGAGGCCTATAGAGCCGCTCTGTGACTTTTAGTTTCGGAAGAGATAGAGTGTGAAAATATGGAGACAGAAATTGTCTGAGTAAATTGGTAGAGACCGCATAGGTCAATGTTTTTTAACTTTGACACCTATTATGACCACTTAAAATTTATTGTTTTAGGCTCAAATCGAGTTATTAAGTTAGATCCATGTCCAAGGAACCCATATCTAAAATTTTATTTGTTTATATCAAAAATTGACGGGGGAGTTTGGTAGAGTTCTCAAAGGTCAAATCGTTGAACTTTGACCCCTTAACAGCCAAATTTCTCGCCGAAAACAGATTACAAAGATTTTCCCAAATGTCAATATTAAATTTCGAGTCTGTAGACTGGAAATTAACAGAGTTATTGTGTAGGGAAATGTACACAGACAGACACACACAGAGACACACACTTTCACTTTATATATATATATATATATATATATATATATATATATATATATATATATATATACTTTTTTCCAATTAACGTCGTTTCGCACGCGCTTCATATTTTATAATACGTACTTACGTGCCAAAACATCCTACTTCGCGTCTTTTTTCTTATGATCTGTCGAGTTTTTAAAATTAAATTTCAAATCTTTAAATGTTTCGTTCAATGATCAGTTCTTCCGTTTTTCGTACTTTTTTATGTTTCTCTGTTTAATTGTTTCTCCTATTCTGTTGCATTTGCGTGTGTGTATTGTCGTGTATCCTTGCTATCTGTTCATCAACGCTTAATCAAGCACATATGCACTTCGATGAATTAATGCATTCAAAATATTCTCGGTGGGTTCAGTCTGACCTCGTCTAAATAGATATCTAATAAAAAACATACTATAGCTTACTTAAAACGCTATGCCAGGTTCCAAAATGTCGGGAGTTCTGTTTGTCCGTATGTCGGTTGCTAAGCTGAAAGCTGAAAAAAACCCCGTTTGGCCTTAATCTCACCTGAACTCTGTTTATCCTTCAAGATAATCTACAAAAGATTGCTGAGAATGAATAGATTTAATGGTGAGAAATTCTTTCTTTATTGTATATTACGTATTTTATTTCTCTTGCCCTTAGGCCACCGAACAATAATAGATTTAGGAGAAGATGAAAGAAAATGTAGCGTAAGGATTAGAATCGATTACTTATGGCATGACGCTCGCCTCTCGATTCCGCGGACGCCATGCAAATAAGCTTCACCCGTTGACTTTTCATGTGACTTGAAAGCTATGACATGAATATTGCTTTCATTCGTTGCATCGGTTTAATGCATATGAACCCTTTTCTTGCTGTTTAATGTCGGAAATAAATTAACTATTGGAAACGATTCATATGTTAAATGAATGAAAATCAAACATCAAATTCGTTGAACGCAATCATGTGTAAAGACAATTTCTTCTCAGTAATTAAACCTTTACATAGTCATTGATTAAACAAAAAAGATCAAAAGCTGAGTCAGCGCGAAGTGTAATGGCATTCAACTCGTACACTACTGATCAGAACTTGTCCACTCTCGCTTTAATTATTATAAGTTATTATTTTATCCAGGAAGGTTTGTGAACGCATATATTTTCCAACACTATCGCTTCGTAATTGAGTAATATATTTCGAAAATATTTGGTTTTCATAGATCGCTAACAAAATGTCAAAAATATATCATTCACTAAAAAATTAATAGCAAAATATATTTTTACGTCGAATTGTCCGAAAATACCAGATGAATGTTAGAAAAATAATCTGATTTTCAGTTTTCTGTGATTTTTTTAAATATTTTACTCCGCTTGGTAGCCATTACTTTGTGCTTAAGCTTTTTTATCATTTACAGTGTTGTTTGATATGTTTATCGAAAAATAGGGAAGCCTGGTGGTAGTAATGCTGACGACAACGGGGGTTTTTAACGAACAGGTGATGTTTTTGTGCCGTCTGAAAAAATAATTCTCATAAGAATTTTACCTCTTCCATTTTTACCTCTTGTATTGTGTATTTGGAGGGTAGTATACCAACTTCCTTGATGCAACAACCAACTTCTTGGAGATTGATACAAATCCACCGAGTATTATTTCTTATTACCACTTATAAATCTCCAAATTTGGCCAATCCTATTCGCGTTCTCCATGTTTGATAATGTTCTTGACCTCCCGTTTCTCCAATAAAATTCACTAGCAATTGTCATATCAATAACTATGTACATATTTACCTATTTATGAACGACCATCTGGGATCAATGATCCTACTAGTCTGCTCACAATTTTCGTATATCAGTGCAACTTCTTACTTGAAAACCACATTTTTTCATGGGTGCCTGCTAGAGTTAGATTTTATCATGGCCTCTCAATAGTTCATCCTGTGTAAACATTTTTACGGACAATTATAAAGATACTAGACTACCCGTGACCCGTTGGGTCAGTATGTTATAATAGCTATGGAATTAATGTATGAGCGCGACACTTGTGACGTAAAGAAAATAGTTTTTTGTGACATAAAAGAAACATTTCTATGAAAGTATATTAAAATAAAAAAAAGAATATAGATAGATTTCTATGGGTCGTTCTGTTTATAAGTGTTTATTTTTGAAAAACATTTACAGCCATTGAATTATAAGTGGTTTGCCATACTTATAGGCAAATGTGCATTGAATAGATATCATAATATTTAAAATTAAATTCAAATTTTATATATCTCTTTTAAATGAAATTATTAGTTGAAAGTACAGAATAGTTAAAAACACTCTCCCCATGTTAAGAATGGCTTCTTAAATAGAAAAAGAAAATCAAGTGTAACTTTTTCATTTATTTTTAACAAACATTCATGACCCATTGGTCAAATATTTAATTTATATATTAATAATAAGGTTAATAAAACTAATTAAGACAATGCAGAAATAAACAATGTAAAAAAAGCAAAAAGTATTAACAAGTCTTTATTTTGATAATTTAAACGCGAAAAAAAAAACAATTGGGACGCTGAAAACGTACACAGTAAAACTAGGTTTTATTGCCGCGTAGATTATTTATTTACGCTATTATGGGTTTATGTTTATGTAAGCATGCGCAACCGGAAGTCGTAAACCGGATGTTGGGTTACAACGCTCGTTACAAGGTAATTTGAGTTTTATAATTATATAGATTTCGCTCAATACCAGAAGAAGTTTAGAAGCAGAAAAGCATCGGAAACAAAATTCATGATACACACAGACGGGAAAAATATTGAACATTCTGTGCAATTCATGTCTAATGCACAATAGAGCAAAATAGGTAGCATTCCAATATATAATATGCATATAATAATATGTATATAGTGATATCTATATATAATGTGTATATGATAATATGTATATAATATCTATATAATAATATCTATATAATAATATCTATATAATAATATCTATATAATAATATGTTGGGGCATTACATGTTCGTACTTATGTTATCACTATTCACACATTAAAAATGAGATCAGCAATCTGATGCTGTTATTGTGAATCAATTCCGACTTTTGAAATGAATGTTTCAAAATTTAATCATGTCATTCTGATGATGAAAACAGTACACTTTAGTAAGCATTGTAATGCAGTTCAAAAAGTTACATTCGTTTTATTGATGCGAAGAATATTTAGTTGACAATTATATTTACGGTAAATACACGGATAATATTTATCGTTTCTACAAAATAATTCCATTGTTATGACTTTAAATCAATGAAAAAAAAAAGAAACATATTCATTTAGGTAATAATTGGAGTTATTTTGACGGAAGAAGTTAAGGTTATTTTTCTCTTAATCTCGAATCCGAAAAACATATTTTTATAAACAGTAAATGATACATATTATTGATGGAGAAAGCGCTGTGAAATTTCTACGGTGGCCAGTTGTTACTTGAAATAATGGCCTGTTTTCACTAATCATGACATGTTATTTTTCATGGGGATGTAATTGTAAACAATAATCAAATTATTTTTAAATTGTATCAAATTCATACAATATATATATATATATATATATATATATATATATATATATATATATATATATATATGTGTGTGTTTACTAGCATTTCAGCCCAGCGTTGTCCGGGTGTTTGGAAGTATATGTTGGGCAAAAAAAAAAAAATAGAAAAAAGAGCGGTCAATTTTTTTAAACTTTGACACCTATTATGACCCCTTAACATTTATTGTTTAGGGCTTAAATCCAACGAACCTATATCTAAAATTTCAAGTGTTTAGACCCAAAATTGGCGGAGGAGTTTGGTAGAGTTCTAAAAAGTCAAATCGTTGGACTTTAACCCCTTAAAAGCCAAATTTCTGGCCGAAAACGGATTACAAAATTTTTCCTTAATCTCAGTACCATGTATATCAAATTTCGAGTTTATAAACTTAAAATTCCAGAGTTATTGCGTAGGGAAATGTACACACACAGACACACACATACACACACACACACAGACACACAAATACACAGGCGCATTCACTTTTATAGATATACTAGTATGGGTGCCCGGCGTTGCCCGGGTATTTGAGGGTGTATGTTAAGTAAAAAAAAAAAAGCGGTCATTTTTGTTAAAATTTGACCTCTATTATGAGACTTAAAATTTATTGATTTGGGCTCACATCAACTTATTAAGTTAGATCCATGTCCAAGGAACCTATATCTAAAATTTTAAGTGTTTAGACCCAAAATCATTGGAGGAGTTTTGTAGAGTTTTCAGAGGTCAAATCGTGGAACTTTGACCCCTTAATTACCAACTTTCTGGCCGAAAACCGATCGCATCGATTTTTCCAAATCTCAGTACTCTGTATATCAAAATTCGAGTCTGTAGACTTAAAATTGACAGAGTTATTGCGTAGGGAAATGTACACACACATACACACAGATACACAGACAGAAAGACACTTTCACTTTTATAGATATACTAGCATGGGTGCCCGGCGTTGCCCGGGTGATTGGAGGTGTATGTTGAGCAAAAAAATGGTCAATTTTTTTTAACATTGACCCCTATTATGATCCCTTAAAATTGATTGTTTTGGGCTCAAATCGAGTTATTAAGTTAGATCCATGTCCAAGGAACCTATATCTAAGATTTTAAGTGTTTAGAGCCAAAATTGTCGGAGAAGTTTGGTAGAGTTCTCAAAGGCTAAATCGTTGAACTTTGACCCTTTAATCGCCAAATTTCTGGACGAAAACCGATCACATCGAATTTTCCAAATCTCAGTACTCTGTATATCATATTTTGAGTCTGTAGACTTAAAATTGACAGAGTTATTGCGTAGGGAAATGTACACACACAGACAGGCATACAGATACACAGAAAGACAGATACACAGACACGTTCACTTTTATAGATATATAGATAGATAGATTATATAAAGGTGTAAGTTAAATCGGTCCGAATGATTGGTTTCTAGGGCGAAAAAAATAGTTTAAATTTCATCGAATCTTTAGGGCTCAATTTCTCACCACACTATAAAGCAATAAATGCTGTTAGTATTGTTATCATTGGTTATCGAAACGGGTTTAAATATTTTTGAATAGTACAATATTTTTTTTTAATATTTTACAATAAGTAGGAATTTTAGCCTGATAAACTGGAATTTTAGAAACAAGTTAAGTTTTTAGTTTGGATAAATAACTTGGAATAGCATTTTTAGTTAAACGAAGGGGAACATTTTTAACTGGCAAAATGGAATATGTGACAAAACATCACGTGATTTCTTTGGTTACGTGAACTGATTACGTAATTAGAAGGAAATTTTTTTACATACATGTAGAATTTAATGAGTTTAAAGTAAGAGTTGGTGAGACAAAGTCGAACTGAACATGAGAGGGAGTCAGTTAGTAGCCCAGTAGCGATGGTGTTTGTATGTCGTCAAAGCTGTCCGGCGTACGATATAGTAAAAAATGCAAAATAAGACAAGCGCGCAACTTTCGAACTGAGGAAACATTCTGAGAATAAAAGTTGCTGAAAATATAACCCGAGCAGCTTTCGGATCCGTTAAACAAGACTCAAATTTTGACAAAGTATGTTTACCCTTTTATAATAGAGTGCATATGAGCGCGTGAGAAAATCTCAATAGCAGCGGAAGATGGCTTGTTTGCGAAGAGATTAGCAGCAGCAATAGCCGAAAAATAAGCATATGCAAATTAGGAAATGCGCACGAGTTGCTGGGACAAGAAAAAAATAAAAAGGAGCCACGTGCTGGAGACAGAACTAAAGTGCGCGTCGAAGAAAATAAGTGTGTAAAGTTGAGAACGAGAATAGGCCGGCTGTAGCTGGCGTGTGGTCGGAGGAAAAAGGAGCGCCACTCGGGCTAGATTGACATGTAGCAGCGAGGGACTATTTAAGTGGATACGAAACGGTTAAGAAACGAGTAATAAAAGCATTTGTTAAAAAGGGAAAAATAGCGACTTGGATTTTTATTTATTTTCGTTTGTTTATTTGTTTCTTTGTAACTGCAACGTTATACTATCAGGCTGATGTAAAGGACTGCGTTCCGTCACTTTATACTGTTCGTGCTTTTATGTTCTGTTAAACACATGTTATACGCGAGTCAACTCGAGAAAAATTAGAAGCTACACGATCACAAACACTAAAGACTCGCATCCATGAGAACTTCATGTACGCGAGTCTTTTGGTGTATATACATCTACAACGAACTTTAGATAAATGCAACGAACATTACTAGACGATAACAGGTAATAGAATAAATATGAACACTCGTCATATATACATCCAGCCGTTAACACACTAAGTAGACTCGTAAATAAACGTTTATATACATTAATAAAATAGACCCCGTTATATACACCTCGTTTATATAAACTCCTGTAATAAAACATACACACGCGCGCACGCACGCACACACACATACACACACATACACACACACACACACACACACATATATATATATATATATATATATATATATATATATATATATATATACAATTTTGCCTCAACGCTTCTGCTTTTTAGAAAGAACCACTCATCCCCCCGCTTGTAAAAAGAAATGACTAATTTCAGCGCTCTATCTGTATTTTAAAATATTTTCAAACAATACCTTATTTACTGCCCACTCACATACGAGAAAGCAGAATAAGACACATGATCGGGCTTTTAATGTGGAGGAAAGGGGGACTGTTTATTGGGACAAAAATAAAATTTCTCCTTCATTGAGGATGTGAGAAAAAATTAACTGTATACATATATGAGAAGAGATTCTCTATTGGTGATTTTTTCTTTCTTAAGGTACTCGATGTACAATATACCTTGAACATTTTAAAATACTTAAATAATAGTTCCATTTTTTGTCACATGCTGAGACAAATACTTTTATTTGTTGCGTTAATCAGTGGTAAACAACGCTCTAACTCGTCGAAGTATTGCAGTTTTTGATCGACTGTGAACAAATGTAGCAACGACTTTGAACACAACTTTCTTATTGATAATTTTTCCCATATAAAATATTGGATGCACTCACATCTAATATCTTCAACTCATCTGCTATTTTATTCAACTTCAATTTTTGTCGGCCAGAACAAATTTGTGAACTGTATAATATTTTCCGGAACAACTGTTGAATTTGAGCAATGTGAGCATTTAGCATAATTTTTGTCTGTAGCACATCTTAACCGTCGATTCGATCGGATTAGCTTCAAATACACACGTGAAGCTATTGCTTATTTTGAATCATAGTTTGATCGTTAAAAAAACATGTTTATCAACGCATTCAGATTTTTTTTTTTTTTTTTTTGCTGTTTTAAACATTTACAACGATAGTTTTACTTAAAAATTTGATTTGTAAACACATAGTCAGAGGTGAATTCTCTATTCGAAGCATCATGTGTATGTCAGGCCTGGAACTTATTGTTTAGAAGTTATTTTCAGGTCTTACATCAAAAAGAAATATGCTGTTTTCTTTCTACAAACTAAAGAATCAGATTTTAATCAATTTTTTATACTTATTTAATTATTGAAAATAATTTAGGTTGCTCAAATTCGGCAGTTGTCCCGGAAAACATAATAAAGTTCACAAATTTGTTTCGCCAACCAAAAATTGTAGTTGCATGAGGTAGCGGAGGGGTTGAAGATATCAGAAGTCAGTGTATTTACATGGAAAATTGTCAAAAAGGTAGCTGTGTTTAAAGTTGGTGTCGTATTTGCTTAGTCTATAACTTTTCGGAATTAATTTTAAAGTGTTATTCTTTGTAATAAGTTACATGCTTGAATATGTTCAATGCATCTCTATAGCTTATTTTGTCTCTGAACTGTTGGGTGCAGGAGTAACGAATTCGCGAATACACAAACATACTCTCAGAGAGCGACTAAGATCAAAGAGCTTATTACTTCAAAACCTACATCTGATTGGTAAATATTTCCAGTAAAATAGTTAAATTCATAAAATGAACTTTTAAACACGTTAGGGAGAAAAAAGCAAGCAATTATACTTTTCCTTTTATTTAAGTCCTTTCAAAAAAAAAATAAAGAATGGTTTAATTATTGTAAGTTATTACATTTATTTTCGGTCAATATTTTCACTTTGTAGCAAAATTTGAGTAGCAGATACGAGAGGAAAAACACTCTTTTCGTATAAAATAAAGCTTATCGTATATGCCAAATGACACGTGAAATAAAAAAAAGGCCGAGACTTACAATGGCTGAAATGGCGTGAATTAAACACGGCGACCACAATGAAGATAAACAGTCCGGATCATATAAACAAAGCAAACAATTATCAGCTTATTTGATTATTAAGCCGGTTCATTTCCACTCGTAGAGATAATCTTCCTAAAAACTGTAATTGTCCTTGGACACTAATTATCTTGTATTGGTAGGCGGGATACATTTATTTAAGTTTAACCCATTTAAACCAACCCATTGTTAAATGTTTAATTAATTTAATACTCCAATATAAGTACATTTAATGCCTCGGTTACTTAATAGGATTTAGAGTCTTGGCTCCACGGGAGGTCTTTACAAAACACAGGCGTCTTTAAGTCAATGTGCCCCTTTCTAAATACTCATGTCCTTTTTTACCATAATTTGAGTATACTTGTTTCATAATGATGAAAGAAAAAAAATGCGATGAGAATCGCCATAACTAAACATGTAAACATTGGCAATATTAAGTATAACATAAGTACGCATAAGAGGAGCACTTTCATATAAATATATACATATCTACATATATATATTACAATGTAATTCATATAAATATATAATATGTTAGAATATTGTCCATATACATATATAATGTGTTACAATATTGTTCAAATAAATATATAATATGGTACAATATTGTTCATATAAACATATAATGGGTTACAATATTGTTGATATAAAAATATAATATGTTACAAAATTGTTCATATAAATATATATGTTACAATATTGTTCATATAAATATATAATATATACAATATTGTTCATATGAACATATAATGTGTTATAATACTGTTCATATAAATATATAGGTTACGATGTTGGTAATATAAATATATAATGTGTTACAATATTGCTCATATCAATATATTACGTGTTACAATATTGTTGTTATAAATATATAATATGTTAGAATATTGTCCATATCAATATATAACGTGTTACAATAGTGTTCATATAAATATATATGTTACAATATTGTTCATATAACTATATATGTTACAATATTGTTCAGATAAATATATAATATGTTACAATATTGTTCATATCAATATATAATGTGTTACAATATTGTTCATATAAATATATTATATGTTGCAATATTGTTATTATAAATATATAATATGTTACAATATTGTTCATATCAATATATGATGTGTTACAATATTGTTCATATAATATATTATATGCTACAATATTGTTCATATAAATATATTATATCTTACAATATTGTTCATATAAATATATAATACGTTACAATATTGTTCATATTAATATATTATATCTTACAATATTGTTCATATAAATATATTATGTAACAATATTGTTCATATAAATATATTATGTTACAATATTGTTCATATAAATATATTATCTTACAATATTGTTCATATAAATATATTATATCTTACAATATTGTTCATATAAATATATTATCTTACAATATTGTTCATATAAATATATTATATCTTACAATATTGTTCATATAAATATATTATATCTTACAATATTGTTCATATAAATATATTATGTTACAATATTGTTCATATAAATATATTATATCTTACAATATTGTTCATATAAATATATTATCTTACAATATTGTTCATATAAATATATTATATGTTACACTAACTCCTTCTTCGAAAAATAACGCTTTCAATATTGAACGGAATAGCACTCAAGTTTTTCTTTTGGGGTTCGGCTACTCCTTAAGGTAGCAAAACTTTGATTTTGACCTGATTTTACAAAACCAATTGCGTCATAGGTTGTTGGAAACTTGATAATCAACGATGCTTTTCAGAATTGTAAAAATATTTCCATCTTTTTCAATACCCATAAGGAAAGAAAATATGTTCTACGTACGCATGCTATATATTCGCAAGGGGATGAAAAAATGTTATTGTCACAGCGCTGATATATATATATATATATATATATATATATATATATATATATATATATATATATATATATATATATATATATATATATATATATATAAGTGCTAATTTTCATGCACATACCTCAGTTTATTTTCTGTTTTGTTTACGTCATTTTTAAAGGAATGTAACGTTCTGTTTAATACTCGGAAACGCCGGGTACATCTTCAAGTATATATATATATATATATATATATATATATATATACTTTTTATTTGTTGTACATAAGCATTAACATGTCGCTACACACTTATGAGCATATCTCGGTCAGCCAGTTACTAGTAATTAAAGACCTCTTCAGGCGATGTTACTTATGCAAAAGATTAGTAGGTAATGAAAATAATGCAGGATTCAGCATCATAAATTATGGTTTCATTACGGAATAAGCTTTTGCATCAGCAACATCACCTAAAGAGGTCTCTAGTTACTAGTTACTGGCTGATCGAAACATGCTCAGTAATTAAAAAAATAAAAAGCATATCTTGCTCTACTTCGGTATTAAGCACTCTTGTACTAACCTCGTTAAAACTTCATTGGCTATTTTACATTTGGAAAATATTAACCTGGAATTATATATATATATATATATGTGTGTGTGTGTGTGTGCGCGCGCGCTAACTGGAAACAAATGACGAGATAAACGAAGAGCAAATACAGCGCCTAGAATTCCCAAATGGTCACCCATCTGGTATTAGCCAGGCTCAACGTTGCTTAACTTCGGTGATCTGACGAGAACTGGTGTATCAACGCGATTATGCCGTATATATATATATATATATATATATATATATATATATATATATATATATATATATATATATATATATATATATATATATATATATATATATATATATATATATATATATATATATATATATATATATATATATATATATATATATATATATATATATATATATATATATATATATATATATATATATATATATATATATATATATATATATATATATATATATATATATATATATATATATATATATATGCCGTATATATATATGCCGTATATATATATGCCGTATATATATATACGTATATATGCCGTATATATATATATATATATATATATACATATATATGCATACATACATATATATATATATCTTTGTGACTTTATTTGATTCATTTGATTTCATTCTAATTTCCATAAACTGTCGCATATAATATGGCCTTTTCTAGCATAACTAAAACTAATCACATTTCTGACTTATGTATTATATGTATTATAATTAATATTACTACTGGCAATTAAATGCTCCCCTCTCTGGCTACATATATTCTTTTAAGTATAAGTAATGTACGTGCTGGATTTGCTTAAACAAAGCCGATTGTGATCATGTTTGGTCTAGTAACGATTCAAACCACTAAGAAGCATTGTGAATCTACTTAGTCTGTCGAGCGCTTTTCTATTGCCATTCGAGTAAATGTTTTGAGGCTTCTCTCGGCCAACAAAGCCAGCAAGACATTCGATTAAACTTTTTTGTAGTTCTAAACATAGATTTTTACATTTGGATGAAATTTTCTGAAGTTGAAGAAGAGTAGAAAAGTCAGCATTATAGAAATACTAAACACAAAAAACAGCTTAAGAATATTTAGTTTTGAAATGAAAAATATATTAAAGATATAAAGTATAAATCAATAGGAAAAATTTATAAATATGTATAAGTAGGAACAGCAAACAGAGAACTGGGGACTAGTAAATTGGAGTAGAGGAAAGATAGATGGTGAGATGTAGAGAAGAATAACGAAAGTATAATGAAAAGGCAGGTAAAAAATTGAGAAAAAAAACATACTTTATAGGGTTTTCTAAGTAAGTTCCGTGAAATAGCATTCTGAGAAATAACGAGAATATTCTAAATGAGTCAATGGTAGGAATCCAAAATAAGATGCAAAAAACTCTTTCCTTAAAAATAAGATGCAAAAAAACTCTTTCCTTAAAATGTGGATATGCAGACATGTCTGAATATCGGTGTTTGTGAGAATGCAAAATATGCTATATACACAGCAAAATGCTGAATACATTAGAAAAAATATAAGATCCGTTGAATTTTTAAGCTAGATCGTTTGCTGTTATATATGCAAGCATAAGATTAATAAAATATATAGTTACATAAAAGACTCCTAAGACAACGTTTATTTTCTATGTGAACGAAGGAGAAACCAAAGATTTGCAAAACTGTGTAAGAATGCTGGGATTAGAAGTTTGAAGTAGAATGGTGGACTGCGATAGCGACGAAAAAGCAATATAGTGAACAGTGTGTGACAAAATGGTGGGGCACTTTCACGTGTCTTGATTGCTTCGAAGGTCACATGCTATATCAAAGGTCATGCTGTCATACAAAAATTGGGATGGTTTGGTTATTGATGCTCCTCTGAAGTGTATCGATAGAAGGCACACCTGCCGGTAACAGAAATAAAATCATGTCAAGGGAAATTGGTGCAAGGGTAGGAAAGAACTGGGTGCCAAAACTAAACATACTCGTTGACAAGTGTTCCGCAGTGGTGGCTCCATGATGTGATTTTGAGAAAGATTTAACCTACACATCCACTGTGTTCTTACCACGAAGAAGCTGAACATAACACAGCTGAACGAAGGGCATCGAAATAGTAAATATACTGGAGTCAGGTGAACATTATATTTTGTGTACAGAATCAGCCCGTCCGTTTCTAAAGCGACGTCCATAGTAGCTGTTTAGAATTTTAAGGTAATCGAAAGGACGGTTCTCTGTGACTAAAGTCTGGAACAGAATGGGCATAGATATCGCACCTTAAAACGGACTGAAACAATTTTATCTTGTCTCTATCCAAAATATCCAATTGGAGGAGAGTTAGAGTTTCCCTGCATCAAAAAACAACCTTGTGTCTTACTGGGAAGACAAATAAAATAAAATCATCAATTATGCAAACTCTATATTTCGCTTTTTTAATGTTGTAGTCAGTATGCGTTTTAATGTTGTAGTCAGTATGCGTTTTAATGTTGTAGTCAGTATGCGTTTTAATGTTGTAGTCAGTATGCGTTTTTAATGTTGTAGTCAGTATGCGTTTTTAATGTTGTAGTCAGTATGCGTTTTTAATGTTGTAGTCAGTATGCGTTTTAATGTTGTAGTCAGTATGCGTTTTAATGTTGTAGTCAGTATGCGTTTTAATGTTGTAGTCAGTATGCGTTTTTAATGTTGTAGTCAGTATGCGTTTTTAATGTTGTAGTCAGTATGCGTTTTTAATGTTGTAGTCAGTATGCGTTTTTAATGTTGTAGTCAGTATGCTTTTTTAATGTTGTAGTCAGTATGCTTTTTTAATGTTGTAGTCAGTATGCGTTTTTAATGTTGTAGTCAGTATGCGTTTTTAATGTTGTAGTCAGTATGCGTTTTTAATGTTGTAGTCAGTATGCTTTTTTAATGTTGTAGTCAGTATGCGTTTTTAATGTTGTAGTCAGTATGCTTTTTTAATGTTGTAGTCAGTATGCTTTTTTAATGTTGTAGTCAGTATGCGTTTTTAATGTTGTAGTCAGTATGCGTTTTTAATGTTGTAGTCAGTATGCGTTTTTAATGTTGTAGTCAGTATGCTTTTTTAATGTTGTAGTCAGTATGCGTTTGATGTCAACCTAGGATCTCCGTTTGATTGCAACCTAGTATTCCTACCCCTTAAATTACTGTGATGAAATCAATCCAATAGATTCATCGTTTTAATCATCTGCAAATTATAAAACTGTCTGTACTTATTCAATAAAATTGTATATTTTAATGAGTTATCACTTATTAACACCAGCATCATGAATAATGATTAATCGAATGGGTAAATTGTTAATTAAATTATGAAAAGAATATGAGAGGATTGAAACCAATGAATGGAATGAACAGAATTGAATTATTTACGAGGATAGTTTATGATAAGCATTTGTTTTAAAGACAACCGCGTCGTTTCAGCATTAAAGCAGTCTCCTAATAATATGGGCCACACATGAGAAGTTCTTGGAAAAAAATTCGGCTCATTGTAATTCCAATGAGCACATGGACGAAAAAAAGAAAACTTATCGCAATTGCAATTGAAAGAGTCTTTATTGTGAATTTCTCACAATGGGAGACTAAAGATTGGAAATCCATTTAAAAAATCCCCCTAAAAAACTAAGTTAAATTAAACATCGGTTTTGAGAGAGATTGTATTGTGAGCGTTAAGTTTTGTTTGGAACAGATTAAAACACATACGTAGTAATGGATTTTGCGTTGCCATTTAAAATATGTTTTACTATTAAATTTGACTCTACTGACAACATTTTTAGTAATAAGAGGAAATATTAAATGAAAGACGCTCAAGTGCAGTTGAAATTATATCCTTCCGGGATCCCAAGAAGGTTTAGCCGAATCTAACAGTGGCTCTCGGTATAAGAAGAAGTATCAAAATTAGTAATGTATATTTTCTTATATTTACATATGTGCAACTGATAAGTTAATTAATTGGCATGGAGTGATAAACTTTTTGTCCACCCTATACAATTTAGGCTAAACATCTGCTACAGTATGTTTACTCGGATAAGCACCGCGTGTGTACGAGTGAATGAACTTTTGATTTATTTGTGTATCGTCTATCGTTACCCATTTTATGTGGGCAATTCTACAATACAGTTGGAACGTTGTGTGCCACAAGTTGCATCGTGTACAAAATATAGGACGTCGCGTGGTTATCGGTGAACGGAATCCGAGTAAGCAATAGACGTTAGTAAACACATTTCATCTAGTTTCTTTCAGATGAAATCTTAAACTATCTTACAGCCACAATGAAGGTATCACTCTTTCAATAATGCGTATACGCAATGACATATATACTACAAAGACAGCATTCACATTCAGATATATTAGGCGACTCATCGTGGAATAGTGGTATGTTTTATTCTTTAAAAACTGTTAATAATCCCTTTCTCTCTATCTTTCTCTCTTTATTTTCCCTCTCTCTCTCTCCCTCTCTCTTTCTCTGAAGCACTTGCTAACTTCCGTAAGGTGTTCTACAGTAGCGTCCAAAAGTTAAGGAAGGGTCGATTATTTTTATTGTGGCTTCTAACTTTATCTATGAAATGGGAAAAAACATTTTTGGTGAATTTTTCAATGTTTAAATAATTTTTTTATTTTATTATTTTGAATACCTATTAGTTTTTTTACATATAAATGATTTTAATTAAATTACAGGCGTCCAAAGGTTAAGGAACGGGGAAAATCAATACGAACTTTAACAATTTTAATAACAACTTTACAAAATGTCGATTCCAAATATTCGAAAAAATCTATCTATACAATTTATTTATTTATGACGATTATGATACAAAGAGGTCATAGGCGAGATTGTTAAAATATTGAAAAGGTCTAAAAGCGTTCTTTTTCGGGTTATTGAAAATAGAAAAAAACAAAGATTTACCATTGACTGAAAAGAAAAAATCGGGCCGACCCCGAATACCAACTAAGAGGGAGGATAGAAAAATCACTCGATCATCGCGGAGATTAAACGAAGTTGGATTATTTTCAGGAAGTCCATGCTCAAAGCCTTTAATTTCTATTAAAAATAAAAAAAGCTAGATTGTTATTCATCGAAAAACATTTGTGTTTGGGAGAAAAAATGGGAAAACGTTCATTTTAGTGATTAATCTAAATTCAATCTATTCGGATCATACAAAAGACCACATGTCAGAAGAGAAAATGGAGAAAGACTGTTCCCTAAGTGCGTTAAAAGTACAGTAAAATTTGGAGGGGCAGCATAATGGTATGAGGCATGATATCTGCAAAAGGAACTGGCCCCTTTGTGAGCCTCCATGGAAAAGTTAATGCTCGAATGTACAGAGAATTGATTAGAGAACATGTGGTTCCTAATCTTTCTGATTCTGATATTTTTATTCAAGACAATGCACCGTCCCATAAAGCAAAATAGTTTTAGAAGAGCTAAATAGATCCAATATTTGCGTTATGGATTCGTCAGCTCAGAGACCCGACCATAATCCAATTGAAAATGTTTGCAAAATTATTGGTGATAAAATCACAGAAAAAAAAATCTTGATAATTTATGAGAATGTATAAAAAAAAATTCTGGCATAATATCTCACCGATAACATGTGAACGATTGTTTCTGTCTTGCAGCAAAAGATGCCATAGTGTGATTGAAAACTAGGGGTTTTTCACTAAATACTGAAAGGATTCTTTGTTTGTTTCATTAATAATCTTCCCTGTTCCTTAACGTTTGGACACCTAGAATTTAATTAAATTTATTTATATGTAAAAATGTAATATATATTTAAAATCAAACATTAAAAAAAATGTTTTTTATTTAACTACCATTATTAAACATTGGAAAATTCGCCAAAATTTTCCCCCTTTTTCATAAAGTTAGAAGTCATTTAAAAGAAAATGATTGACCGTTCTTTAACTTTTGGACGCTACTGTATGTATATATATTTAATTAAGTTTAAAATATTCAAAGAATGAATTAAAATGAGATTTATACAAGAGCGCTCAATACAGAGTAAAGCAAGATTTACGTTTTATTTGTTTGGCATAAACATTTGGGTATCGCTACACAATTATGAGTATGTTACAGGCAACTAGTTATAGATAACTAGAGACTTCGCCAGGGGATGTTGCTTTTCAAAAAGTTCAATCCTTAATAAATTTTATAGGAAGTTCACAGAAGTTATGGCCAGGAGAGCAGTCACATGGTATTAATAATCAAATTAATATTTTAAAAATAGCAACTTAATCGTTGAAAACGAAAAATATGAGACAAAATCATAAGACAAAAACCAAAATATACAATACAAACAACAAACCTAGAGTGTCTGGCATATAGACGAAGGTAAGGTGGAGAAAAATACAGAGAGGAGGGTGAAAAAGAAGGGGAAGTGAGAAGGAAAAGGGAGACAATAGGTACAAAATTATGAGTCTACGAAGAAGTGTGAGAGGGAATTATAATTTACATTAAACTTGTTTAGCAAACAGACAACACGTACAACCTTGGTGAGATACCAGAACCGGCAGGAGGAATTAATTTTGATTTATTTATTATATTTATGCTCATGTCTGGCTGGATTATATTTAAGCTAGTGAAGTACATCTAAATTATGTTTGTTTTTTTATTTTTATTTACGAATGAAAAAATAGTGCTTAAAAATTTTAAATATTATATTGTAATTATAGACCATATAAATAAAACAAAGCATCAAACATATAGTATTTGTTTTTGGTTAATATTATAATCTATAATATAACATAGTATGACTGAAATGTAATTTAAAATATCTATGGTAAAGATTAAGATTTTAATGATTAATAATTGCAGATAAGCATTAAGATTCAAACGCTAAAAATAAAGTGTGGAAAAATGAAATTTGGAAGCAAATGAAGCTTGCAGGATGGTACAGCAGTTGTTCATCTAGTATGTAGAGAAAGCAAAATAAAATAGAATAATAATACGAATGCCATACATATTCATACATAAAATGCCTATGTACACAGAACGCATACAAATAAACAAATATATACATATACACACACATATAAATGCATAACTATTTACAGAAATACAAATACGTATAAACGTATTTAAACCAGCATATACATATATGCATAAGAAAACAAAGAAAATATACCCGTAAATGAAGACAAATAACATGCATTTACACGCGTATTAAAATATTAAGAATCGACTATAAAAAGGAAGTAATTTTCAACATTATAATGCAGTTATAACGGAGGCAATTAGTGAAATTATAATAAATTAATAGCAGTTATCCGAATAAAATAGGTTAAAAATAAAATAATGAAATAATAAAGTAAAATAATGACAAAGATATCAAGAAATATTCTGATATAATTAAGAATTTATTGTTAGAGTAGCGAGCTAATCTGTATAATGGAATTTAATCTATTACTATAATAAAAATATTATATAATATAAAAAACACACAAAAAACAAATACAAAACCAAGAAAAAAAAATTAAAAAAAGAACAAAAAAATAAACATAAAATTAAAGCTATGAGTTAGCTATGGATAGGATAGAAATGTTACGAAGATAGTGCAAATATTTACCTTGTCACCATTTAATATAAATTTAAGTAGATGTTAGATAGCAGTAGTATAATGAAGTAATATCAGTGAAGGAAATGTAATATACAAGGAGAAATCTTTTATATATATATATATATATATATATATATATATATATATATATATAGAGAGAGAGAGAGAGAGAGAGAGAGAGAGAGATAGAGAGAGGGGGGAAAGAAATGTAGATTAAGAAGTTAGAGCCAAATTGAATTAGAGTTGAATTTAGAGTAGAGATATGTAGGTGGCTAAGGAGTTGAAAATTACAATTAATAAAATATTCAAAACAAGATATTAAGAATTCTTAATTATTAATTTATAGATTTACATCAAATGATAATCAGCAAATAATCTGTTTTATCTTTTTAACCCATTGTTCAATATGGTTGTATTTGTGCATTAAATGCTAATCACTATTAATTCCTAATTATCCTTATTAATTTCTACGTACACCATAATACTTAGTCCACTGCACTTTATCATAATAAAAGTCCATAAAAAATTTCAGCTAGATCGTTCATGTAGTATCCGAGAAACAATGTGACGGACAGACGGACAAACTGACAAACTAAGAGAAATATAAATTATAATATTGATGCGACTGTGTCAAAGTAAAAACCCTAATGTTCAGATAGGAATAGAGGTAAGATGATCATTAAATTTAGATTCCATAAAATCCAAGTAACAGAATCCGAAATCCAAGGCAAAAGGTCAGTTAATAATAAAATGAGTAACTGAAACACCCAAACAATTTGTAGGCAAAACAATATATGAATGACATTCTTACCGGATTATACGTGACACTTACTCACCAGGTTGCCAAAAAATATATATTCCAAAATCAATAATGATCGGTTCAGAGAAACAAATAAACTTTACATACACGTTCACATCTAAATGTTAACATATAAGAAAATAAATTAAGCATGTTATTTTCCGTATGTACATTTTAACGAAGAATACTTTCAATTCTCTCGAATAGATACTATCATATAAATTATAAAAAAAGTAACACTATTAAATGTAAAATGCGTTCTTGAATATTGTTTTTACAAATATTTCGGTGACCCATATTTCGAAATTAATACGTATTGACTTGAATTCTACAAATAGTTTACCTGTGTCCTTCCTTAAAACAATTATACAAACACAGGATTTGCTTACGACCAAGAAACACCACTGCGACACTAAGGGATAATATATTTACTTCCGTTTGTAAATAAATTGTCTGTTAGAATTTCTGATGATACTTTTAAGCATTGTATTTTTCTTATTACTTTTGTCTTGTTTTTTAATATTTCTTGAAATAAATATTAAGAGTACTTTTTCAACTTACTATTGAGAAATAACATAGCAAACATTATTTTATTTTTAAATTCCTTTTCTATAATCTATGCGATAACGCCAGCTATGTGCATCTAACATATATATAATAAAAAAAAGACCAGTAGTTACGTTGGTTACGTCAGTTACACAACGAACACGCTATCCCATCACCTTACTATGCATAAAGTGGAACCTAGTGCTATATTACAACATTTACAGAAAAAAACATAACTTCCTTCTCTCCGAAGTTAGAGAAATTTTAGTCAGCAACAGACAATTAATTCACCATGAAACGAACGTTAAAAATATAAAATTTTGAATATATATATATATATATATATATATATATATATATATATATAAGAACTCAGAAACCTGTCTTAACTATGGTTACATACCAATCTAGCAAAAAAAATTAAATGCCTATCATAAACCCCTACTTCCTTCTGACCCTGCTTCTTGTAATTGTTCAAGGAGAGAAGTTTAATCTTGGAAACATGGAATGTTACGATTCATTTACGTATCCCATTCCACGACGGATGTTGGGGGGTTCCTTTTAGGCTTCAGTCATTGTCTTAGATATGAATTCATTCATTTCCTCCATCGTGTCTGTTAAGAACGTGGTGTCATTTTTTACTGTTTGATTACTTCAAACAAGACACAGTATCACAAATCGTAATTGGGACCAGATTTTCCGAGATACTATGTAGGGATATTGGCAGCGAGATATCTGTTCACATTACACTTGAACTTCTGTATTTCAGTACAGTAAAGGAAACAGGGACCTTGGAGAAAATTTCAAAGACTAGCTGTTAGCGGGAAAAGGCTATTTATACAGAAGGCTTTACGGCATCTATGGATCTCTACAGTGTGAGTGTGATTTTTTGTGCTTGTCTAGTATGTCGGGGATATTTACGTCAAGGCCTTACTAGTGCTTCGATATCGTCTGAGCATTTATCAATAAGGTACTTGTAAAACAAGCACAGCGATGCCACATTTTGGCGATGGAACAGCGGTTGGAGATTAGCCGACATTGCGGGATCTATTAGGTTGGCGATTTTTTAAACCCTATCTAGGAGCGAGAGACTAGTGGCCGATGTCCCAGCCCAGATGTAACAACAATTTTCCATGCATGGGCGAATAGTAGTTCTGGAGAATATTTCATTAAACTATATTCTGTTATTAATATCATCTATGGCAATTAAAGTTCAACTTAATCATTACTTAATTTAATGCTAGCATTACGTCACAGAGCTTAACATACTGAATAGCTATGATAAAACGAAGAAATACGTTTTTTTATGAAAACCATATTTGTACACTCTATATGGCTTTTCAAATAAAAAAATTTAATAAAAATAGAAATGAGCAATTTCAGCATTTCAAAAGTTAACGTAACCTAAATGATTCTTAATTTATATACTTCAGATGTTTGTTGTTTTAATATGATTTATGTGAAGACAGAGAGACTGTGTGTCGCAAAATTTCCAACGTTAATTTGAAGTGATATTCGGTCTGTGTCATGGCTGATAGCTAGCAACAGCGAAAACAAGATTGGCTCTATTCTCAGTTTGCGCATTTAGCAGTGAAGATGCTAATTCAATTACATGACAGAGTATCGGAAATAATATTAGTGACAGATCGACAGACAAGGCCGCTTACAAAGATGACTGCTATTTATTGCAAATACATACAATTATGCAGAGTGACATTAAATATGGGCGACTGTATCGTCTGTTGGCCTTCACTTAGTCATTTCCTGGGTTATCGAACTTGGCTAATCTAATCACGTTTGAGAGGAATAAAATTAGGCATGATTTATACATATTTTACAATATGTTAAGGGTTGTAATCTCGTAATCTAGAAAGTCTTCAAACGCTTCTTTTTCTTTCTCTTTTCCTCACTCTCTATCTCCTAGAAAAATTAAGTTAGTATCCTTTTTTTCTATCATAATACGTAAAGATCTACATTCTGTGTTTGGGATAAGCTTCCGATATTGAAAGGTTAATGTATCTTCTTCTTTTTCTAATATTGTAAGGTGTACACCCTTTCTTTCTTGTCTATCCCTATGCATCAAACTTCCCGTGAAGATCGAGTCTGACTTCAATGCGTATGAGCACTACAACAAAACGCATCTAAAACAATATGCGTCTATGCATTTAGCGATTAGTATGGTTTTTCAAACTGGAGTGTGACAAATTGACCAACAGAAAAATAGTCTCATAAAGTTTTAAAGAATCTAAAGAAAACTAATTGTTATCACCTTCCAAGTGAACATTAGTTTCTCGCTTGAAACAAATACTTGCTTGTGTTTATGAATTAGAAGATCTAGAATCCTATGTAAGTTCACAGGAAAGCCAAGCCTATTAGAATCATGATAGTTACTGAATCAATTACTAAAAAAACTGATAAAATGTGTTGGGATAAAATTTGTTATTTCAATTACAGCGGTAATTAACGACAAACAATTCGAAATAGAATTATATTCAAATGACAAGAACAACATAATTACCCAGAGGAAAGTGTAGGCTTTGTTTTCCATCGAGTTTGTTTCTCATTATCTTTGCTTAGCTTCAACATGTTAATTATCAAAGAATTTGGTTCAAATATCGACCATAGTCGAACTTAGAACTGCCCAAATTTGGAGATAGCTAGATAAAACATCAAGGTCACATAAATGAAAGTCACACTACTAGCGATAACTTCGATTCTGTTCCTCATTGAGACTCGCTAGTTGGTTCATATTCGTGCTGTCCTTGAGAATTGATGTATGAATTTGATGTTCATTGTAAAAACTTTTAATCTAATCAGGTAAATAGTTTTTGATTTATAACATTTCCCATGGCATAATCGATAATAATTCATAAATATAAAAAAGGTGCAGACTAGACGTATGTCCATCCTTACGTTGTCAGGAATATGGATGCAGTTCAACCATTAACTTAGGTTCTCGTTATCATTATATAATCGCTTTTTATGGAAGAAAATTCAGTGTAAAAAGTATGAATTGAAAAGCAATACAAAGAATAAAATATACATCAGATTGTATCATAAAATATTTTTTCATGAATATAGTCATGAGTGACCCGAATCTCTGTTTTCATTAGCTACTACACCGAAGTGTAGGGAATGGTATTACCTTTTCCTATGATTATACTGTCTGTCAATTATCATTGATCCCCACTTTATAATTCTGAGTATTTTGGCAGGAGGCATCAAGTACAAATGGTTGTCTTTAGTATGACTACATCGAGGGTTAAACCCTGGTCTTGCGGTCCATTAGCGAACACTCTTACAATTATGCGAAATGGGATGAATGGTTTATTAATGGATCAATGTTTACGAATCTACTTAATCTATTCATTGCATTGTACATATATTTACATAAAGAATGAAGGAAAAAACATCCTTTAGATTTTTTTAAATGTTAATAATAAATGTTTTATGTACATTTATATTTTTCAAATGTTTTATGTACATTTATATTTTTCAAATGTTTTATGTACATTTATATTTTTCAAATGTTTTATGTACATTTATATTTTGCAAATGTTTTATGTACATTTATATTTTTACAAATGTTTTATGTACATTTATATTTTTTCAAATGTTTTATGTACATTTATATTTTTCAAATGTTTCATGTACATTTATATTTTTCAAATTTTTTATGTACATTTATATTTTTCAAATGTTTTATGTACATTTATATTTTTCAAATGTTTTATGTACATTTATATTTTTAAAATGTTTTATGTACATTTATATTTTTCAAATGTTTTATATACATTTATATTTTTCAAATGTTTCATGTACATTTATATTTTTACAAATGTTTTATGTACATTTATATTTTTCAAATGTTTTATGTACATTTATATTTTTCAAATGTTTTATGTACATTTATATTTTTCAAATGTTTTATGTACATTTATATTTTTCAAATGTTTTATGTACATTTATATTTTTACAAATGTTTTATGTACATTTATATTTTTTCAAATGTTTTATGTACATTTATATTTTTCAAATGTTTCATGTACATTTATATTTTTCAAATGTTTTATGTACATTTATATTTTTACAAATGTTTTATGTACATTTATATTTTTTCAAATGTTTTATGTACATTTATATTTTTCAAATGTTTCATGTACATTTATATTTTTCAAATGTTTTATGTACATTTATATTTTTTCAAATGTTTTATGTACATTTATATTTTTCAAATGTTTTATGTACATTTATATTTTTACAAATGTTTTATGTACATTTATATTTTTTCAAATGTTTTATGTACATTTATATTTTTCAAATGTTTCATGTACATTTATATTTTTCAAATTTTTTATGTACATTTATATTTTTCAAATGTTTTATGTACATTTATATTTTTCAAATGTTTTATGTACATTTATATTTTTAAAATGTTTTATGTACATTTATATTTTTCAAATGTTTTATATACATTTATATTTTTCAAATGTTTCATGTACATTTATATTTTTACAAATGTTTTATATACATTTATATTTTTCAAATGTTTCATGTACATTTATATTTTTACAAATGTTTTATGTACATTTATATTTTTCAAATGTTTTATGTACATTTATATTTTTCAAATGTTTTATGTACATTTATATTTTTCAAATGTTTTATGTACATTTATATTTTTCAAATGTTTTATGTACATTTATATTTTTACAAATGTTTTATGTACATTTATATTTTTAAAATGTTTTATGTACATTTATATTTTTCAAATGTTTCATGTACATTTATATTTTTCAAATGTTTTATGTACATTTATATTTTTACAAATGTTTTATGTACATTTATATTTTTTCAAATGTTTTATGTACATTTATATTTTTCAAATGTTTCATGTACATTTATATTTTTCAAATTTTTTATGTACATTTATATTTTTTCAAATGTTTTATGTACATTTATATTTTTCAAATGTTTTATGTACATTTATATTTTTACAAATGTTTTATGTACATTTATATTTTTACAAATGTTTTATGTACATTTATATTTTTTCAAATGTTTTATGTACATTTATATTTTTCAAATGTTTCATGTACATTTATATTTTTCAAATGTTTTATGTACATTTATATTTTTCAAATGTTTTATGTACATTTATATTTTTCAAATGTTTTATGTACATTTATATTTTTCAAATGTTTTATGTACATTTATATTTTTCAAATGTTTTATGTACATTTATATTTTTCAAATGTTTCATTTACATTTATATTTTTACAAATGTTTTATGTACATTTATATTTTTCAAATGTTTTATGTACATTTATATTTTTCAAATGTTTTATGTACATTTATATTTTTCAAATGTTTTATGTACATTTATATTTTTACAAATGTTTTATGTACATTTATATTTTTACAAATGTTTTATGTACATGTATATTTTTCAAATGTTTCATGTACATTTATATTTTTCAAATTATTTATGTACATTTATATTTTTCAAATGTTTTATGTACATTTATATTTTTCAAATGTTTTATGTATATTTATATTTTTCAAATGTTTTATGTACATTTATATTTTTCAAATGTTTTATGTACATTTATATTTTTTGAAATGTTTTATGTACATGTATATTTTTCAAATGTTTCATGTACATTTATATTTTTACAAATGTTTTATGTACATTTATATTTTTACAAATGTTTTATGTACATTTATATTTTTCAAATGTTTCATGTACATGTATATTTTTCAAATGTTTTATGTACATTTATATTTTTTCAAATGTTTTATGTACATTTATATTTTTTCAAATGTTTTATGTGCATTTATAGTTTTCAAATGTTTCATGTACATTTATATTTTTACAAATGTTTTATGTAAATTTATATTTTTACAAATGTTTTATGTACATTTATATTTTTCAAATGTTTTATGTACATTTATATTTTTCAAATGTTTCATGTACATTTATATTTACCTCCATAAGTAAATGTAAATAAATGCAGGTAAAAATTGTTACATAAAAACTTAATTAATGAAATGCTTATACATTCTACTCTGGTGTCATTTAAACTGGGTTTATGGGTTCAATCCCACCTTATAATGAGACAAAGTGAGTTATTAACGTTTGCTATCAATATATTTTATCTAATATATCGTTTTAATTTTTAGAAGAAAATATTTGAGTAATTAAATTGGGTAACGCTATTTGGAATTTTATCTCGAAATTATTTCAAATTAAATTATGCTAAATAATTTTGTATTTAACATTTATGAATCACATCTGAATTAATCCCTTATAATTTTCAGAAAGAATATGTAAGGTATTCATCTACTGATTATTATTAAATGAATTCGACAAATGAAATGACAGAATGAAAATAGACGCCTGATTCTCTAATTGGTGTTTGTTTGTATTTTATTTTACGAAGATAATGTTCATAGAGATTAACGAAAATTTTAGAAATTAACAATACATTAATAGTTTGTGTTAGCGTAATTACTAAATACGAAACCCATAAATGTATGTTATTTTTTATGTTTCTAACTTCAGTATTAACGTATTGCGTGTAAACTTTAAAAAAGATTTATATTTCATATTTTTAAAACGGCTTACACAAAAATGCTATCCTCAGTTGTTTTTAATATTACACAAAATAAGAACATTTTCAATTTCAAATTAACTATACTCATTAATGACTAATTTAATAATTGAGTGTTTTAAATATTAAAGAACCAGTCAGTTCACGTAGAACATTTAATATTAACTTTAAGAATAGTCATACGTAAATTTTAATGTAAAATTAAATTATTAATATATTTTGAATAAATTTTATAATTAGAACTTATTAATTCCATTATTTTGAAATCTATGAACATAAAAAAGAAAAGTAATTAGTAAATTATTGACTATATCAAGTCAACAATTTCGTTTTTATATAATTTGACTTGTGTCGAGTTTGCAAAACGATGGCGTTTCCCTATTTATAACGAAAGTATTCCGTTTAAAAATTGTTTATCCATTTGTATATGATGATTGGATTTTTAAGAGCTTTATTGCAGCAATATTTTCGGTTGTAGTTTCTGCAGCTAATGAAAAGAACAACATTATAAAATACAAATATGTTTAAAAAATTTTCGGATTAAATTCTCTGAATATGGTTTGAGCCTCTCGTTCTCGAGAACTTACACCATATGACTGTGGGATTCTGATGTGCACCCAAGGTTAGGAATACGGAAGAAAAACACGAAACACGGATTAGATGTAAGAAAGATATATTAATCAAAAGTTTACAAGGATAGGATAAAGGTTACGCGGAGCTTACTATCTGATGGTGTTCGTTATAGGTAACCGTACGCGCTGCGCACTGCTAGTACTCCTGCGTATTACGATCCTGCTCACGTAGAGTGTTATCTCCCGCCGTAATATGGTACTGGAAGAGTCTATGAGGCAGGTAAGTTTCGATTCTACAATAGACTCATAAAATGTGAACAGTATTCTCTGCAATTTGTTGGCATTTTACAAGTAAAATATCAGATGACGTAGATGCAAAATGTATGTTTTGATTCTTCACTATTTTTTCTCGGTCAGTAAAGTAAATTTTTCGGCATCACTCAGAAGCCCGTATTAAGGAGCTGAATTTTCCCCCAAATTAAAAACCGACATTGTGTGTAATTCTGAACGTTTTCAATAATTATGTCGGTGACTAAATCGGCTTAAAGATGAAAAAAGAAACAATTCCTTGCGTAAATATCACTGCTGGCTGATGTGTTATAATAGATACATTTATTTTTAACTAGCAGGTCCCGTTTCTCGACGTTATCCGGGGAAATTTTATAAAAATGCTAACTAAACATACCCGTATTTCTTTTTAATAAATATATGCTTTAAATTAATTATTTGTGTTTATATGTGTTTGTATGTAAACAGAAACACTCAAAAATATCATTTCCGTATTAATTCTTATTTGAATCTCGTAAAATATTTTTTTTTATCAAGGGATTAGTAGGAATTTCCAATGCTTGCCATAGAATCGATGACGTCGCATTTTGTACAAATTTTATGAGGCTGTTTATAAACATTGTTTATTAACGGATAAGAAACTATTATTTCAGCATAGATAATAGGAAAATTCCGAGGAAATGTAATATATTTTGTTCCGATTTCATTAAATGAAATACGGAGGGGACATCTCATGTGCAAATAATTTCCCGTGTCGTCTAACACACATACGTAATGAAATATTAATGAAGCAGTATTGAAAAATGCTTACACAAATGTATTTTTGTTTTCCGTGAAGGAGATTGTACCTTTAAAAATAACTTCATCAGAAACATTATTTTTCTAGAAACAAAGAGTAATATCTGTTCTAGATCCATTGTGTCTTGGACAATGAGGCAAAAATCCTTTTATACTAAATCATTTTTTAATTTTTTATTCCAACGCTTTCCTTTTTGAGCAACTGGAAGTATCCCATATTAAGAACCGACTTTATGCAAAAATTTGGTCTCGTGGGAGGTGAGCAAGGACAATGGTAAAGTAATAACGTTTTTATTTTAAAAAAATGTTCACATGGGGAGGATGGTATTATTAACTATTATGTACTTTCATCTAACAATCTAATATGTACAACTACAGATAAAAGTATGTTAACTTGCAAATCGTAGCCTCTCCTAAAAAGGTCTAGTTTCGGTATGTTACCCGCTCATTTCTCTAAAAACGTTACCAAAAGCAGGATAAGTTACTGATCTTATTTGCATATTTTGTACTTTCATCTAACAATGTATTGAACACAATTACTGGCAAAAATGAATATAACGTGAAAATCCTCCCCCCAAAATTGTAAATTTTGTCTAGTCTAAATCTAGCACGATTCAACAGATAAGAAAAGATGTTCAGAGAAGGAAGTAGAAAAGTACTAAATATTGGGTGATTACGTACTAAAAGCATAACGTTATGATTTCGAAAGCTATTACAAAAATGTACACTTTCACTTAACAATTTAAGAAGCAACATGGCTCAATCAGAAAAGTGAGAAAAAAATAAAAATAAATCTTATGAAAGTCACTCTTATCCTTACACGGATAATTGTTTTAGCATGTTTTTTGGTTGTTATGTTTCTAACATATGTAAGAAACAGAAATATTGCTAAAAATTAATTCAACATGAATATCCTATGAAGTAAAGAAAGTTTCACATTCCTTTAGTTATGAAAACATAGTGTATACGTTAATCGAACTATGCAATAAACTGAAGCACGTAATTGAAAAAGTAATGCACGGCGCAAATCATATGCAGAAACACGTTGCACCTTTCCGGTTCTGTACGGTATGGGAGAATTTGTAAGAAATCCGCTTACAATTAATTCGATGTGTTCGGGCTACCACCTTATACTCGGTGTGTTTATGTTTAGAAGCGTGCGAACGAAATGTTAGCGTATGTGTATTGAGGCCTATTGCAAAGAATGTTTTGTAAGCAGGTGTAAAAGTATACTGGAATCGAATTGGAGCAAGCCAATGTAGTATAACGATATGACAGAATCCAGTTTGTTTTCAGGCTAGCTGTATGCGAAGTCGGCCATGTTGATGCAAGTTTAAATGTAATTATGAATCTTGGTGCTCAACCCTCACTAAGTTGGCCCTTATAAATCATAACCTTATCACAGCAATTCCACACACATCAATGGTAATATGCTTTGTTTAGAGCAAATAAAATCATTTATATATATATATATATACTATATATATTTATATATTATATATATTCATATATATTATATATATTTATATATTATATATTACAATATATATTATGTATGATATATATATGTATGTATGTATGTATGCATGTATGTATGTATGTATGTATATACATATTTATATTACAATAGAAAAATGCGAGCACGAAAATTAACATGGTTAAGCTTAAACATAGAAAAGAAAAGGACAAGATATTCTAGTAAAAAATATAATTCATTCATAACTTAAAATATTCTACAATTAAGAACTGATTATATAATGTTAAATTGAATTTTTAAACAGAATTATTAACCATATTACTTTCCATGCTCACGTTTTTCTATTGTGATCAATAATTTTTCCAGGCTTCCTGTAAGTTCGCTTGTTCTTTGTTTAATTTCAGTTTGCTTGAGGTTTTTTGTCCCCATAAACATATCATACACATATGCAATAATAATGTACGGAAGTCGTCCCCTCAATTACCTCCCTTCTATGCTTTCATTCTCTCTGTTTCACTTGTTACTTCTCTTTCCGAGAGAGCGGTGAATTGGTAGCAACATTAGTCGCTAAAGCGATGTGATTGCTATGGAAACCAGGCATAAAATAACATCGTTCATCTCCTTACGAATTTTTACGAATTTGAATACTAATAAATTAATAATAACTTTTTTTTTTACTGAATGAAAATTGAATTTTTTTCACAATATAGCTGAGAAGATGATCTATAAACTGTAATAATTGTTTGGAATTTGGTCGAAAAATGAGTGAGTGGTGAAGCTTTAAAGCAGTTCTAAATT